>NC_091667.1:19007500-19142500 GCF_042453785.1 Malus domestica | reverse complement strand
GGCCATGAAATTTCAATTTTTTCATTTGCACCACAAGGTATTGAAACTGTATCAACTTAGGCCTTTGGTCGGATTGATTATTGGATCATTCATTAAATTGACGACATGGTGAGCTTAAGACTCTTATATGGACTAACGTGTAAGCTATATTTGCATTATATTGACAAAAACAACTCATCAATTCAATGGAGGATTGAATGTTCAGCGAGACAAAAGGTATATTTTGATATAATTTCAGAGCCTCAGGGTGCAATGTGAGAAAATAGAACCTCATGGCACATTTGAAAACCACCTCAAACCTAGAGGGTGTAAAATGTAGGTAGCCCTTATTTTTATGTCATTTGACAATTTGTTAACTTAGAATTTCTCCATATCGGTTCACTATCCACGAGTTCAAAGGATAATCAGTTTCTGCCTCAACTATCTAACTTCAATCAACAAAAATACTACAAAATGAAATTTGCGGAACCTATAAAAATGTTAGAGATCCTTCTAGTACCCACAAGAGATCACTTACAAGTTACAAGCGTTTCCCTATACACATTTTTTTTTTTGAAAAGAAACGAAAGAATTTTATAAAACGAAAGAATTACAAAAAAGAAAAAATAAACCACGTGGAAAAGATATCCACCTGGAGCTAGAAGAGAACTAGCAAGGACCCCTAAAGAAAACTAATTGAACAGAGGAAAAGCTAGACCAAATCAAATAACGGCTGCTAACAAATCCCTAAAAATAGAAGAGAAATTGTAATCTCTAAACTCCACTGAAACCGAAGCCCAAAGGGCTGCCCAATGTTTCCCTATACACATGTAAAACAACGAAAACCATCTAGCATCACTTTTTAAGTAATTATACAAACTTTAAAGCAAAAAGGAATTCAAATAAAAAATTAAGCATATTGTATTCATCCTGTATTTTTATTTTTTGCTATCTGCAGATGCATGATATAGCTGACTATGATAAGTAGTCACCTGGATAACCGTTTTTGAGCCAACAAATGATTCAATCTTCTTCCAGTCACGATCAAATCTGAGTCGACCCAAGCAAACAACATAAGAATGTATAATGGAGGAACAATTCACATGAATTAAAACCGAAAAGCTTACATGCGCAGTAGCTCATGCACACACCTCACACACAAATATAAAAGATGTATAGACACATATACTCATGCAAACATGTATATTGCGTTAAACATAAACCAGATACGTCAATTGGTTACAATAAACAGTAATACATCTTGACCATGAAAAGAAGAGAAACTAAATACCAAATTGATAAAACGTCTTAATAAGACATTCAATTGACACACATACATTTTGAAGATTATCCATTTGTAGTTAATCACTGGGGACTGACTCAAATTGGCCTTCGCCACCTTTGACATACATAACTTACACTTAACTTTTCTGCTAGTCTCTTTTCTTTAGTTTTTTTCAACAACCTACTGAAGCAAGGCATCTATTCAACAAATCTAAAAACGGAAATAAAATTATGAATCGTATTATATTTAGTACGACCTGATACCTTTCGTTTATCTTATTTTTCTTGGATACCAAACAATGTAATGAGTACCTAGAAAAACCTATAACAAATATCAAGAACTAGACCTAATTGTAAATTCCAAATTGGGATTTTGAATTCCTCAAATTCCAAGATCAGCAACTTACATAACATAACATTCCACTGGAATGAACTAATCCAATCGACTGGATCGACTAGAGCGAGATTTTTAATTTAGATACAGCCTAATGTTCAGAACAACATTCTTCGACAACATGCAAGTCTTTACCTACACTCGAGCACCTGTTCTCTCACTCACTAATACAAACCCGAAAAGACATCCCTTGGACAAAATTTTAGCTCCAACTTAGCAAAATTAATCTAATTAGCACAAGTTCACATACAAAACCCATCAAATTATCTAACATTAAAGTAGCAAATATCCGAAAACCTAAGGACCTTCAATAGGCACCAATTCTCTACTTGTTTAATAAGAAATGGGCTAATCCTTTACAGAACAAAAAGCACCATCCCAATCCCAAATCTTCCGCCATTAACTGAAAGAAAAGATTTTCCATTTAATTCTTATTTAATTAGATTAAAAAAGAAGCAGCCTTTTCAACTATTTTCCATACCCTGTCCCCAATTTTCCTAGCAACCAAACAGAAACCAAAGAAACAATACAAATAACACAAAAAGCGAGCTCCTTACAGCTGAAGAGCTTCGAGAAACTTGTCGTGCTCCTGGTCCGTCCAGCTCTCTCTCGACTTGGTAATCGTATACGGTTTCCGGATTTTCTTGCTCTGATCATCCGCCGACATCGACGCGGCGTTTGCGCTCGCGGACGACGCCGTGCAGGCAGCAGTCGTACTGGTCGCCGCCGTAGCTGAAGCAGCACCAGTAGGCGGCGGCGGCATAGAACTGAGACCCGGAAGACCCATATTGGTATTCATGGGATCGAATAAGTAGAAACCTTGAGGTGGGTTTGGATTCACAGACACCATGAACTAGAAGCTAAAAGCTATAAGCCGAAAGCTGAAATTATCAAATACAAGTAGTGAAAGCTATCAAGTTTCTAAATAAACCACACAAAAGTGAAATTTTCTCTCTGAATTGTGTTGGCTTTTGTTGCTTCGCTTTGCCTTGTGATTTTGGTAGGAAATGAAATGTGGTTTATAATGTAACCGCCTTTGGGGCGTTCAGCGATAATATTTTATTGAGAATTTTTTTTTATATTAAAAAAAAAATAAAAAAATTAGTGGCAAGTCACGGCTATCCACTTTTTTGGAGACCAGAAAGACACACAGACTTTTTAGCCTCCCCGGCATGTTTCTAATTAGATTTAAGTGAATTATTGAGCACTTTACAATTCGAATTCATTACTTGTAACAGTTTTTTTTTTAATTACGTGAGTTCTTCTCAAATAGAGAATAAAAGTACAATTTTTTGTAAGTAAAATTCTAAAAAACACTAGACGCTAGTTGGGGTGGACTTGAGCCTAGCGCCTAGACAAGAGCATTAGTGGATTTAACTAAATTTATTATATATCGTACAAAGAAGTTCATGCTTATACTTAAAAGTACATAATTGTATTAAGATACATAAATTGCAGAATAAAACGACATATAGATAATAAAATATTAAAACATAACACAAAATAAAAGTTACCTATTTTTCTTCTAAGTGAGATTTGCGATCTAGATGGATGTGGACGAGTTTTCTTAATTTTTAAATGCCTAATAATTAGTCATAATGGTGGCTATCTGCCTAGCCCTCCTAGGCAGCGCTAGCCCGGAATTTTTAGAACAGAGACTTTAAGGGAAATTATTTTTACTGTGCAAAAAAAACAACTCCATTGAAATAAAAGTGTAAATTATGAGTTATGAGAAATATGAATATTTGCATTTGTTGATGTTGAGGTAGGCAGGGACACTATAATATAGATATTACCAACTTGGGTACCGGACACGTGGCGGCACATAGATATGGTATCAAAGTATGTGCTGGGCATACTCGGAGTGGCACGTGGCAGGTGCCATTGCTATCGCATTTTAAAATTCCCCTTTTTTTAGCTACGTGGGACGATGTAATTGGTCATACTTTAGAATAAATTAAAAACGAAAAATGAGAGATTTTGGGCAGCTTCAGCTTTCAAGGGTAGCAAACATGGAGAGTCGGGCAATGGTCTTCAATCACCTTACCATTGGGTAACAGAAAAATAATAGCAATTCTTATTAGGGCATTTTCACCTATTGGTAAAATGTAAGGGTAAAATCAACAATATAGCTTTTTAATTGAAAAAAAAAGAAAAAAAAAACTCTCTCCAACCGTCCATAAAATCAAGAGCAAGTGGTCGGTTAACTATTGTCAGCCCAAATGCCCAACCTTCTCAAGTCAGGTTTGTTGCCTTCGAACAAGCTGACGCAACATGATGGCAGCGATTTTTTTTTTATTTTATTTTTTTTATGTCAGGCACGTGTGTTACACTCACCCAGAAGGATAGTGACCCGACAAACCCTGTAGCGGTGGGCCCTATTGTAGCAGATATCACAAAACCTCCAACGACTAGTTGACGTGGATTGCTCCAACAGTAAAAATATTTAAAAATATTAAGGGTTTGTCATGTGGCGCAATCCGGTGCATCTAATTTCAAATTAACGCCCAAGATTGATCTAACATTAAAAACTTATAAAAAAACAAAAAACCAGAAATAGGAAAAAATTATAAAAGAAAAATCAGAAAAAATGAAAAAAAAAAAAAATTTCAGAAAAAGAAATATTGAAAAATAATTAAAAATTAGAATTTTTTATATTGTTGTTTCAATTTCTAGTTGGTTATATGACTAATGGAGTTTTTCATCAAATTAATTATATTTGAAATAATTTATTAGAATTATACAATTGTTTTTTTTTTCAAAGTATAAAAAAAAATAAAAAGTTAATATTTACTTGCCCTAGCTCTTGGTTCTTTTTAAACTGGTTAAGTTGCACAAAAGACAATTTATATGCTCTTGCCCTTGCCTTCCATCACCAGTTGCTCTTAACATTTGAAAAAAAATCATAAGTAGGGTAATAGTGTCACAACCCGTGCCGGGAAGTTATTTTTGAAATTTGTGAAAAGACGAAAATACCTTTAGACGTTGAATAATGTGTGTGTGATATGTATTGGTTTAATTATTTGGGATTGGTGACCCAATTAGAACTAAGATTTTCTTAGTTTTGGTTAGTGACTTTAGGACCACACACACACACATCAGCTTTCTCTCTCTTCCTCGTGTCCTCTCTCTCTGTCCTCCCTCTCGATTTTCTGTTTCTTTTCCATACAAAACGTACGGACGATCTAGAAACCAAACTTTCAAGCACGGATCGAAGGTAAAAAGGTGAGATTTGGAATCCTTGTAACCTCCTGAGTTCATCTATACCATTTTGTTGTAAGAAATACTTCGAAATCACATGAAAACCTTAACCCCGAATGAGGTACTGTTCATGCACTAATTATTGTGAGGTTTTTAGGGGATTTCAAGCTCATAGGGAGCTTTAGAAGGTTGTCACGAAGCTCGGGGTGTATCGTTGGAGTGTTTTGGACGTCGGGATCACAAGTTCAAGGGTTGGCCGGTTTTTGTGGAATTTCTCCGGCGTGATTCAGTCGACTTTGGGGCTTTAAAGTGGTATATTTCTCTTCCTTATGTCCTAAGCTTCATTTTGGTGGTAATTTCGTAGAAAATGGATGAAAAATGAGTGAGTTATAAGGAAATGAAAATTTCCCAGTTTCCGACGACGGCAACGATCCCCAGAGCTGAAGGTAGAATATGAGAGGATATTTCGTTAAGTTTAACGGAATATTCTAACAGTGTTAGGTCACGCCGTTAAGTTTTGTTAAGGAATAAACAGAATATTCCGGAATATACCTGACAGCGTCAATTGACACCGTCAGTGTGCCTGGCACATGGCCGCGTGTAAGGGACGTGTCTGGCCATGCATTGGCCGGTGCGTGGGAGCTAGGAAAAATATTCTAAAAATTTGGTGATGATCCTGAGGTTGTGTAGGTCACTGTGGTATATTCATATACCCAAATTGAGCATTATATGAGAAGTTATTACCTATTGTTGGTCATGGTTGCATATATATATAATGTGGTATTGTGGAGGCACAGGTAAGTTATGTTTGGTTATGTGAATCATCGATGATGTGATATGTGATTGAATAATGTTGAGCTCATAAAACTGCACCTAGGGTGATTGTGATTTAGCCAGAAATATGAAGTACAGGCTTGTTTATTATGTCACCTCCCGCACCATATGCTCACATTGGATCCAATTTAGGTGCATAGTCTTGTCGTATAGACCTTATTTATGGTTCCGACTCGTAGGTGACTATCGATTTATCGCTCGACTATTATGTGAGAATAGCATTGAGCATAATTATATTACACCCATTATTGTCGTACATACCTTTTCATTTGGTTCCGACTCTTGTGCAGTTTATTGCCGTATAGGTCATTGTAGTGACTCCAGCTAGATTGACTTTTGAGCTATGAATTCAGCCGTACATACCACCTTAGGGGTTCCGGCTAACATATCATATTTCTATGAAATCATTCTTACCTGGATTGTTTTCTTTGTTATATTTTGGCATAGCTTACATTTGTTTATGATTATGTGAAGCATGGTTGAAATGATATAATTACATATATATAATTATACTTGTTTTACGGCGAGGGGTTAGTATATTCAAAGGAAAATAAGGTTTTCATGTAACTGTGTTTTACTGACCCACTCAATTTTGTTTTTTGCCCCTCCAGGTTTTAGTTAGCAAAGTTTGGTGGCCACGAGGAATCCAACGGTGTTCTGAGAGCAAGTCCACTGAAGGACTTTTTGCCCAGCACCCAGCCGAAAAAATAGGCTAGGACCCAGTGAATTTGCTCCAGCCGACCCAATTGATTGGCACCCAGCCCATGCCAGTCTCTAGTGATGTGAAAATTAACTAGCACTCAAATTAAACCCTCTTTTTATCAATTGTAGCAATGTATGTAAGTAAGGATCGTTCTAGACCGGGGATTAGGAGGGATTGCAAAATCACTTGGAATTGACTCAAAAACGTAAAAACAAGTTTAAAACACTAAAATAGACTCAAAGAATGCAAAACTAAACTTTAAAACACCAAAACAAACCAAAAGACTCAAAACAGCCCCAAAACACTCAAAACTGCCTTAAAAACACAATCTGGGCAGTTTTGGACACTAAGCACCAAATTGGACGAATTTGGGTTTTAACTTGAATCAAAACACTTAAAAACACAAAGTAAAACACTTACTAACTAATTTGACACTTTAAAACAAAGGGGGATTGGTTTTGGACGAATTTAAAACAAAACAAACTTTGTAAATTAGAACAGATTGTAAAAACGAATTTGATTTAAATGGGTGAATGGAAGGCTAGCTAAGGGGTTCATCTCCACACATGTTATACTTGCATACAAAACGATTTCCAATTGCTTTTCAATAAACCATGAATTCTCAATGCCCCAAGTTAATTAGGTCCGCTTAAATTAACCCTCAGATTTTCCTAACGTTATTGAATTGGATGATTGCATACGACAACCCAAACATTCCCCACAAGTCCCCTACATGATTGCATAATAGAGATACAAGCAAGAATCATTAAGTTCTATGAAAACCATAAGCATTGACGAAGCACTTGTTACTATGATTGCATGAAACTTATGCCAAGAATTTACTTAACGCGATTGAGATCATCAACCTTTACTACTTGTGAATATAAGTCCATAACGATTAGGTGAAATTTCCTTATATCCTAGCATTCAATTTATGCATAATAATTAAGCGTGCACTCTCAACCAACACACATAAATCAATGTAATTCACATAGATAAGTAAATTGAATTCACAACTTATGAAACGCAATTAGAAGTAATCAAATCATATCGCAAGCATAAACATGTATTTCGAATCCCCCCCTAGCCAAGGGGGGGTTTAGTTCCTCATACGCACAAAACAAAGAGAATTGAATTTAAACATTGAAATCAAAGGAAAAGAAACACCTAGAAATTCCAGCGACGCGAACTTGAATTGCATGAATCTTCCGAGCTTCCTTCTCCCCCTCCTTGGTGCGGCAAGGACTTTGGACAGGTTCTTTGGGGTTATGGATGGTGTAGAATGGATGGAGGATGTGTGATGGTGTTTAGGGTTGATGGGTGGTGCGGCTAGGGTTGTTTTTGGGCAGAAATTATGGCATATGGTAGTGGAAGGGTGCGGCAAAAAGCAAGGAATGATTTCTGGCGTGAATTGTGAATTGTGGTGAGTGGTGATCTGATTTAGGGGTTAATAGGAGTATATATAGGCACTTAAAACCCTAGGGTAATCAGATATGGACTTGGATAACCCAAATCCACAAGGAAATAGGTCTAAACAATCAGAAATCCTAAGGGATAAGGAATAGGGGTGCGGCAGGATTTATGGGACATGGATAGGCCTTCTAGAATGCCTTGCAAGGCAAGGAACTAGGGCATCTAGAAGCTAGGGTGCGGCACCAATGTAGGGATTAGGGATAGGGCTTCTAGAAAGCCCCAAAACTGATAGGAAATGTAGAAACTCACGACAAGGAGGGGAATTCTTCTAGAAACTTCTCATTTGTGTCCTACAACACTTAGGAGTCCTTCTAGCATTAGGAAAACATGTCTCAATCCTCCCTTGACTTGGAATTCTTCTCTGTTGCTGAAACTTGATGCCATTTGGATTTAACTTTCCTACTTCGAGTAGGAAACCTTGTTTGAGTAGGAATCTTCATCTTCAAGGAATCCTAATTCAACTAGGAAACCCATTTTGACTAGGAATCCTAATTCAACTAGGATTCCATCTTCACTTAGGCGCTTTCCTACTTCGACTAGGAAACCTTGTTCAAATAGGAAACATCATCTTCAAATCTTCAATTTCGTCCATCCTCTTGGCTCCAAGCATATGACATCCATTCCAAGCTCAACTTTGCTCCAAAAGGCTCCAAAATGCATCATTTTTCATATTTTGCCCTTAGAACCTGAAAACACATAAAACTAGCTTAAAAGACTACTTTACTAAGCAAAAACACTATAAATGTACAAGAACAAGCTAAACTAAGGCGCATAAATATGCTCCTATCATCTAGCCCAGCCCATTTTTGACTGACCAAGGGACTGGCCTGTTTGTTTTTTTGCACTGGCGTGTGGCCTTCACGCTCGCGTGGGCGCGAGTAGGAGACAAGAAATCAGGCGGCGGGGCTTGCGCGCAGGCGCACTCAGACCACAACCCGGGCTCGGCGACATGGCCCACTTTCAGCCGTTGGATTTCCAACGGCTAGTTATTCCAGACCGTTGGATTTTCAACGGTAAAAAAAAAATTGAATTTCACTTTTAAACTGGACCGTCCGATCATAGATCAACGGTCCACGTTTTTTCCCCCAATAAATTAAGAATTCACTTTTAAAAAATTCAGAAACTTTTTAATAAATTTTAGATATTATTATTATTATTATTATTATTTTATTTTTTATAAATTCAGAAATTAAAAATAAAATTATTATTTTATAATTAAAAAAATAATATTTTAATAAAATGGACTAGGCTATTTTTTGTTAGGGGTGGAGATGCTTTGGCCTATTACTGTTCAATGGAGTCTATTACTGTTCACTTGATTGGATAAATGCGTTAGGTGCTGACACAAAATCCTTAGGGGTGGACTTGCTCTGACAGATCCCGAAAAAGTAGGATTCACCCTCTGGTGTTGTATCTTAGTAATTGTCCTACTTGACTGCAACTAGACTTTCCTATTGCTCTGAAAGTGTATTTATACACCTAAACTTTCACTAGCATTATTTCTTAATTGGGATTGTTAGTTGCTTGGTTTTAAATTGTTAGTATTCCCTTACTCTTTATCGCTTCCGCTTTGCGAACATGGCTACGTCACTCTCACGTGATGGCCAACACGTCTCGATTTCGATCGGGATGTGTCAAATAGTCTTCTCTTGCCATATCATTGTGTAACAAATAATAATAATAAATAATAAATAATCGTTATTAGCCCACCTTTTTTATTTAACTTTTCATAATAAATATGTTCATTTTGGTGGCCTTTTCAAATGTCGATAATATCTCCTCAATAGTAACAAGTACTGCACGCCTAAAATCAATAAAAATAGTTGAATTCACATAATAAAATCGACCCTTATTGAATTTACATTAAGAATAGAGACAATAATATTTAATAAACAATTGATTGAATCACATTATTACTCCCCTATTGTGAGGCTAAGCCCACCTCCTACCCTTTAGTGTAGATAATATTATTTGTTAAAAAAAAATCATTTGACAACTAATTTAATGATATTATTATGTGGGTGCGAAAGTCTTTTTTTATAATCGGCATTGCACTCCTTTTAAGATATTTTAAACATGTTTAAAAAAATATTTAATAAATAACTAATTGAATCATATTATTGCTAGCCTATTGTAAATTATTAATTAAAAAAAAACCTGTACAAAACAATTAATTATTAAAAAAATACTATTAAAATGACAAGAATCATTCAAATGACCTGTCGGCTTTATATATAAGATAATATTAAACATTGTATAGTTTCACTCAAAGGGCTATGCTGAGATGACGTCAGTATCTCTCAAATATAATATAATATTCCCCAAAAGATAAAGACATGGAAGGAAAGCTCTAGAGTTTGTTACCAGCATGGTCGAGAGAAGCCCAGTCCTTTCGGCAACTAAAATCCAAGAATACGTACTAAACCAGTAAACCTGATTAGTTTAACGACTTAATTATCAAATCAAATGTTAACCACACGATTAATTTAATGGGCAAAATACTCATGTATTAATATTGGTTGGTTTTACAGGATCAAGATCCGCTCATGAGCTTAGAACCTCCTGAGCAAATCACACGGACCATTGATTTTTGATCAAACAGTTACAATAAAAAAACCCTTCGAAAAGTTATAATAATTGTAATCATTAGATCAAAAATCAACGGTCCGTGTGATTTGCTCAAGAGGCCCCCGCCTCCTAAGCTCAAGAGAGGATCCTAATCCGGTTTTACATACTTGGAAGGCGTATTATTTTAGTTGGTCAAACTAAACTGCATGGTTAATTAAGGAAAAGCCATGTGGTTTAATCGTTGGCATTTTGATTATCATATTTGTAAGCAGTGGCGTAGTCATAATTTTCTAACAATAGGGTCATAATATTAACCGAAAAGCTTCATTGGGCTATTTTGTCGAGCACCTAGTTAGCACCTGCCAATTTCTTTCAACATATGCTGAAAGTTTATGCCAACATATGTCGAGAGTGGATGCATGATATTGTGGGTAAGGTTAAAGACAACCATGGCTTTTCAAGTAAAGTATTTCATACAAAAAGAAAGATAAGAAACAAATATAATAGAAAAAGGAAGATGAAGTTGCAATTTAGTTTGCTTTAGTTGTTATAGGGGCCATTCAGTAACAAAATTATTGATTACTTGTGTTTTTAACCTGAGTTGGTTGTGCTACCCCCGTACCCCGTCCATAATATAGAACCACGGACATAAACTTGGCAGAGCAGTGAGTTCCTCTCTTTGCACTCAAAATTTGAATGAAACTTCCCTGACAGATGAGTTATACAACCGCCATCCCTCGGAACAAACCAAAGGACATCACTTACACATTACACAATACATGAACCTCATGTCTGGAGGCTGAATAACCCACAACACAAATCCTCCACCAGCTCATAACATTATGCGAGGAAAACCCGAAAAAAAGTTAAGTGCAGAGAACCAAAAATAATAAGAATTAGAACGCTTTACAAGTTTCAAGCTGTTTTAAAATGATACAAACCTCAGAAAGAGGAAAGAATCAGAATGAAAAAGTTAGGCTTCTTACTCTTTTTCCTGTCGCAGTCTAATCAAGCCAACGTGTAACCCCGTCGTCTTCCCCTACGGTGGCCAGAATCTCGACGCTTACATCCAAAACAGCCTACAGTTTTGTATCAATGAAGCATTCGAAAGATGAGAAGGATGGAATTGGCAACAATAATTATAGTTTTTTGAAATTCACATGGAATGAACATATGCAGTATTGACGACAGAAAATGTTCACTCCGAGGCATAAGAGCAAATCATCAGAAAATTATCCTTCATTGAATAATAAGCTTGGCTTAATTAGCCAAATAAAACCCTCACAATTTAGCACTTCTACGACTATTTGGGCAGAGAGAATTACATCATGGAGTCTGGAGAACGAGAGGCAAATTTTTATAGTATCGTTTCCTGGTCAGTTAATGTATAACCCTTAAAAATAATATAAAGCAAGCACTAAATAATTTAAAACAATAGATTCGGGAGACCAAAGATTTAAACAGGAGAGTTTTCTTCTTTATTTCTGCTCGGGGTTGGGGGAAGAGAGATGTTCGTCCAAATAAAACTTAATCACCTATGGTTACAGAACTACCATTACTCTTCACTGTGCACTATAGTTGGTAAACTACAGAATGGTATAGTACGTGAAAAATACATACACGTATTATTCAGCAACTTATCTAAAACGATACTTTGAAAATTTGGCCTTTTTTTACATTTTAATATTTATTTATGTTTGTTTTCAAATAATATGTTAAAAATACATATAGAAATACGTGAATTTTAAATGTATTATTGAAAAATGTGTCTAGATAACACGTATTAAACTTGAAAAGTATGTACCCACGTGTATCATACGTTTGAGTTTTTAAAAAGTGCAATTCAACAAATCATTAAGACATGTACAAAAAACGGAATTTAAAAAAAAATACACGCAAGTACGTGTTTTTTACATTCAAAAAATATGTACGTAGTGTCAAATTCGCAATCTCAAATACATGAAAGCAGAATGCAATGCAACTACATAAAAAAACTAGTAAAGGAACTTACCAAAGGATTTCTACAGTTAACCAGCTTACATTCCTCCAGGGTACCTTCCAACATCCAACTCTCCCAGACATCGAAACTGTGACTAGCAAAGACAAATTCCATTCTTCTATTTATCTGCAATGTTAATGTAGCACTTGATTTTAATCCCAGATGTTTAAATAGTCAGGTAGTCAGCTTTTAAGATCAATTTTTAATCTCATTCATAGTAATATTACCTGCAATAACTTTCCACCAGCAGCAAAAGATCTCAAACCAATTGTGTCCTATATAATAAGGAATCGATTATTTCATATCAGCTAACCAGATTGCAATTAACACAGCAGCCAGCATAGATTGAATAATAGGCTTACAATTTAGGTCCAAGAGAATAAGTGAGTTCTTGCATACTTACCTTGCTTCTAATAACGATGAGAAACTGCGCTGCAGGATCTCTTTTTGTTACATTTGACATAGTATCTAGGAACCAACCACCACCTTTAACTCTTTGCCTTGAGACATGGAGAGCGGGACGATCTCTTGCATACAAAGCGACAACATACCCATCCTTCAACAGCTCACCAGGCTTTCCACTGAGCCTCTTAATAGATTTTTGAAGCTGTTCGGAAGGAGATACTTGCATTGATTCTATTGGAGTTTTCCTACTTCTCGAGTCCTCTGGGGAGGCAAACCGAGAACTTGAACTTAATGCTTGATCAGTTCCACTCATAGCTGTATCTTCCTCCTGCTGCAAGGTACTTTCTATTTCTCGTGAAGGATCATCTGATTTTTGCCGGGTTTTTTGGTGTGCATGCCTCTTTTTGGCTTTCTTACCTGATCTGCCTCGTCTTCCATCAGGTCGAGTGGCACTTTGAGATAAATTTGAAAGTTGGTGCTGGCTAAGAGACTCCTTGGATTGAATAGCTTCTTTATTCTGAGAGCTTTCCGAACTTGCATGATTGACTTCAGTTGGTTGCTCAACAACGGATAGCTGCAAGTTACTTTCTCTGTCCAGCTTATCCGACTCTTCATTTTTATCACCTATTTCACTTTCATTCTCCTCATCAGATACAGAATCTTTTGGAACAATCCCGTCAAAAAAGAATGTCTGCAATATGGAGATAGCTTTCTCCCTTATCTCCATCCATACTTCTTCACTATAATCTGCACTGTGTGGAAGTATCAACACGTTGGGCATCTCCTTTACCTGAAGTAAACCCATAATAAGATATCTTAGCACCAACCTGGTATATCGAAATAAGATGCTCCTGATGGGCATCATTCATGCATGTGTAGGAATAAAGACGAAAAATACATAGAATATACTATCATCCAGAAGCGGGTGAAATTTCCATACCCTTCCACCTTTCATGCCCAAAAGTTATCTTATCACATTTTAACAGCACACGAAACACCAAGTGGTTTCAAAGAAGGGCTACATAGCCACATGTTAGTTCAAAGACAATTTATGCTAAGAATGCAGGTGCATTTTTTTTCCTACTCCTATAAGAAAAATCTACATCTAATAATTCAGATACCAAGTGGGCAATCAATGAGAAGATGGGCACGGCTACAACGAAAACAACCCGACATACACATAAGTTGCCTATTAGTGCGTACAGTTTGCAAGAGAATATGGTCTATAAATAGTTGAAAGCTCCCAAGCTTTTATGAGCAAGTCCTGACATTCAAACATGCCAAGAAAGTAGCAAAAAACTCCAGCAATGGAGTGAAAGAGGAACTAGACTAACTGGATATAATGAAAAGCATACTGAAGCAATCAAGCACAAGTATTTGCCAGAAATTGACACAGTTACACAGCCTATGGTAACATATCGATAGCCCACAAAGAGTTAGCATACCCATGCTTCCATCCATTGTGGCCCTTCAGCACCATCTAAAGCACAACCAGCTAAAATTCCATCAATCAGAAGCTGTTTCACAGAGCAATCGTCCAATAGTTGACAGCTTCCTGTGTTTACCAGAAATGCTCCTGCACAACAAGACTTAAAATCATTCCATGCTAATATAAAATACAAGGACCACAAAACTCCTTAAACAGGGGCAAAATGAAGAATAATGTACCAGGCTTTACATGCTGTAAGCATTCAGCATTTAGAATCTGAACTGTTTCATTCGTCAGATCACAGTGCAGTGAGATGAGGTCACTTGCAGCCAATAGATCGTTAAGTGTATCCATTCTTCTGGCAGCAGACGGAAAGCTTATGTGAGACCTGCTCACTTTTCCATTCACCTGAGATATTGTATCAGGCAAAACGTTTATACGGTACCAACCAGGCAATTCTTAGATAATAAAAGTGGCAAAAACAAAGTTTATTTCCATAAGAAGTTTCATTAAGTTTACAAGTCGCTTAATATGAAAAATATATAGTGAAAACATTTCAAGACACTATACTTTCCAGAATTCATATAATCTTAAGGATACTAGGAAGCAGTACTTCGCAACTAAAACATCAACGTGTACCCACCACCCCAATAGATAATTAAATAAGTAAAAAACTAAAAGTTCACAATGTCTCGACAAGTAATGCATTCTGCTCCAATAAAACTAACCCATTTCCAATCCGAAAAGAAAATATTAATGAACCACAATTGAACTTCAAACATCAAAATGAACTGAATCTACTGTCTCTCTTTTTTGTTTTTTTGTTTTTTTTTCCGCTATCAGATTCATAGTCAAGTATACAGTTATACCACATTTTAGGTTGGGAACGTAGATTAGGATCGAATACCCAAACTTTTCCACATTTTCCATCATAATATGCTTCAATAAACATCAGAAAGAAGTTCACTGTCTCAACAATATCAATATGAACAATAAAAAGCACATTCAAATGTCACATATTTCAGCTACTCAAATGTTGAAACTTAAAAATGAATTCACAAACTCCAAAAGATGCACTCTTCGAGCCACTAAACATCGATTTTTAGTTCAGTTTAGCTGAATATGAGTTTCAGAGAACTAAATTTGATCGAATCAGTACCTCTACGTCTTGAACATCAAAATAGAGAACGTTCATTTTGAAGGCCAAGCTCCTTGTGGCCAGAGACCTAGCCGACGCAGATCTACCGATAATCCCCAAAACCAAGCCTCGACACCGTCTCATCCCGCGGCACAGCGGTTGGATCGAGCCGAGCCATCCCGAAGCGGAGAGTGTGTGGCGGGAGAGCATGTACGTCCGGCGCAGCAACCCGAGGAAGAGCGCCATAACCGTGTCAGCAATCTCTTCGGCGCGCGATACGTCTACGTGGACGAGCCGGAGCCCCAGGTCTGCGGCCAAGGCCGAGTCTACCGCGCGGTCGGCGGAGCCGAGGCAGAGGATGAGCTGGTAGGGGCGGAGGCGGCGCTGGGCGGCCCGTGGGAGATAGGCGAGGGACTGGAGGAGCACGGCGGAGGCAGACTCGATCTTGCCTTCCGCGAGGCGACTGAGCGGCACGTGCTCGACGGCAGCAACGCCGGACAAGGAGTCCTGCTCCATCCCAAAATCATCGATGCAATTGAGAGTGACGACCAAGGGAAGCGATGAGGGTGAGGTGGTAGGGCTGTTACGGTGGGGCATTGTCACAGGGGATCTGGTGGTGCTCATGGTCGGTGGTGGTGGTGGTGGTGGTGGTGATGGTGGATTAGGGTTTTACGCTTGTAATTTTGGGCATTTCTTGGGGTTAAGTCTAGTGATGGCTCTCATTTCTCTGCCGCTCTGTTCACCCACTACTTGCCCCTCCCATTTTACATAATTCCCCTCATGTTCCCAAAACTTTTTTGTTTTGTTTTGTTTTGTTTTGTTTTGTTTATTTTTGGACGTACTTCGTCCCTCTTATTTAGGAAAGATAAATTTTAGCAATGATCTTTTAATTTTAACTTAATTGGAGCAATGATCATTCAACTAAAAATGCATTACCATTAGTCCCTCAACTTATCAAAACATGCAATTATAGTTCCTCAACTAAAAATTCATTACCATTGGTCCATCAACTCATCAAAACATGCAATTATGGTTCATCAACTAAAAATTCATTACCATTAGTTCCTCCAATTGGAGAAATGATCCTCCAACTTTAACCTAATTGAATCAATGGTCCCTCAACTTTAACATAATTGTAGCAATGGTCATTCCAACATAACTTATTTTGACAAAATTTTGAAGAAGTTGATGAAAATGATCATAACTATATGTTTTGATGAGTTAAGAGACCCCAATTGTAGCAATGATCCTTAAAACATAACTTATTTTGACAAAATTCTAACGAAGTTGATGAAAATGACCATAGCTACACATTTTGATGAGTTGAGGGACCAATGGTAATAAATTTTTAGTTGAGGGACCATTGCTCCAATTTCATTAAAATTATGGGACCATTGTTACAATTTACTCTTTAGAAAAAGGAGGCAGCATCTTTTAACGTACCACGGCTAGCAGCACCATAAAAATGTCCTAGTCATGGGACATATGGAGCTTATGCGTATGGATTTGGAATAAGGAGTTTTAACGAAAAGGATCTGACACTATTTATTATTAATCAAAATGACATTTTGTGTATAAAAATTCCATAATGGATTAGGTTATTTTCCTTATTTACTCTTATGCCATTACAGCGGGGTTCACAATGATGTTGACATTTCTGTTTAGGAAAACATTATTTTACATTATGTTATTAAACTTATGTTAATTTACAGCTAGATCTTCTTACTTCCATCATGCTGTCAATGCTATGAAACTCTTCTTTTGTCAAATTATTCCAGTATTGTTCATCACATTCTACTAGCTTTGCATCTCTTTCTCTATCTTCTTTCACCTTGTAGTATATTTCTGCTGTTTCTTCTTTGAAATTTTGAGACTTCCAATAAGGTTGATAACTGATCCTTGTCTTGCTGTAAATATACATCTCTTCTTCCTCTGCTACTAATACTATATCATACCTAAAATCTTCAAACTCATATAAGACATACATTTGGATCCCCTTAAATTTTAAAATATCTTTGTATGAAGGAGTCCACTTATGTGAGGAGATAGAGGATAGTCTAAAGGATTCTTTATTAATCATGGTTATATGCCTAGCTTTCTCCTTATGCATATGTACATACCAATTTGGAAAACTACTGATAAAGCTTATGCAAATTTATTTCCACCTTTCTAGATAATCTTCTGCTACTTTTATAAGCTTTTCAGGAAATGATTCTAATTGGGAAATACGGTTGATGAATATTTTATCGAGATAACCAAACTCTAATAGTAAGGCAGGGGTAACTTCTACTACACTATACTTTTTCTGATGCTCATAACTAAAATGTCATGGTCTAAAATCTCTCATGTTAATCCTGACCACAGCTATGCTAACCTCTGGTTTACAAATACAATTCTATGTACTATCACAATGACATGATGGATACATCTTTGTAATAATATTCATCCCTGGTTTTGGATCAAAGATGGACTCATACAAAATACATTGTAATTGTAATTGTAACTCCTTCATGGACTGTGATGCTCTGCTCAGGATCTCATTCTGCATATCTGGTGGCATTATTCTTAATTTTTCTTTTGAAATTTCTTTTAATAAAATATCATCTAATATTAAGTCTGAAGATATATTCCTAATAAAGCTTTCATATTTTTCTTGTTTTTCCTTGTCACTCAGAATCTGATGCTGTTCATTATTTTGATGTTGTTCCATTTCAATGTCTTCTTCTAAGAGCTCAATCTTAATTTCTTCTATGGGCTCATTAGCCTCTTGTTCTATGGGTTCAGTAACCTCTTTTTCTTTATTCTTATACTGATCAATTTCTAAACATATTTCAATTCCCTTTTCAGGGTGTCATTTGCCTTCTGCTGCATTCTAAGAGCTTGGAGTTCTTGGTTTATTTTGGTAAACTTATTGAGTAAAGACTCATGTTCTCTAGAGATGACTTGAAGGTTGTGCTCAAGAGAATGAACATGATGCTGGATTTGATGGAAATTAAAATTAAAACTATCAAATTTTTGTTCCAATGCTCTAATTAATTCTTCATGACCTAACCTCATGCTTGGCTGCTTGATTTGGATATTCCAAAAATTATTTAAGAGAACCTGTTGTCTATCAGAAAGCCCTGGTGCTCTTGACCTATATCTCAGGGTTGGATTTCTGATTCCTTCAACAATATTGTCATTAAAGTTGAAAGTACGTATTGGTGATAATGCTGGTCTGCTTATACTAATTTGAAATCCACTGAATAGAGGAGGTTGAAGGTGCATCATTATGCTATTGAAAGAAGCTCTTATGCCTTGCGGCCTTGTGCTATTTGCTGACGATGGTTCACGATATTCCATACATGTTCAACAAATTAATCTTGATAATATATCGGCTAATGTATTGTCATTACCTTTTATATGTTCAAAAATTGGTTTAAAACCATTTCATGTAATTGAATCAAAAAAATTAACTCATCTTCGAACTTCTTGTTTATTAGCATGTATCTTATTATAATGAGAAACTATGTTTTAACAATCTGTTCTAATCGTAAATAACTCATTATGTAAAAATAAAGAAAATGCTTCAAGTGAATTAATTATCCCTAAAATTTCTAAATCTGTTGCCTAGGCCTCTTCTTCTTTGGGTTTAACAACTTTCATAACAAATATATATGAAGGAGGAGTTTTGGGCTACCACTTAGAAAGGAAAATTGTGAAGTTTTGTTACTTTGGAAACTTGGTTACTAGCAAGACATCTCATTTGTCAACTTTCTCGACCGGAGACTTGGGGGACTCCTATCATATGATACACACCTTGATATTTGGAAGTCTTAGGACCACTCAGTGACTTGGATTTTTTCAAGTCTCCAACCGAGAAGTTTTCCTCACTTGGGAAATTAAGGGAGCACTACCTCAACCTACATGCTTCACTCAGAAAGCTTCAACATACAAGCTTCAACAAAAGGAAAAATTCAAAGAACTTAGTGAAGAAGGCCTTAGTGTATTTAACACAATATGTTGAAATAAAGTAAAGCTTATTTATTGATATCTCCGATAAGTTACAAATATGTACATATACATGAATCAAAATAAACAAACAAGATGAAGCCTTCACAAAGGTTGCTCAGGAGAAGTCTCAGCAGTCGGCAGAGCCCCAGAAAAAGGAGGCACCAGATGGTGATTATTCAGAGCCTCAGTACTAGGCAGAACCCCAGAAGGAAGAGGCACTGAAGGTTGATCATTTGGAGCTTCATTACGCGGTACAACCTCAGAAGATGAAGGCAATAAATTCCTTTGTAACAAATCCACAAACCTCTGATGATCAAGTAAAATCTGCTCATCAGATTCCTGCAGCTGGTCGAGCTTTCTCTTCATGTTTGTAGCATAGTCATGTGCGAGCCTGTGCAACTGTTTATTCTCATGCTTGAGCCCTCTGATATCTTGTTTGAGACTTATCACTTCAGCCACCAATGATTCAACTTGGCGGGTTCGAGCAAATAGGCGTTGGGCCATATTAGACACAAAACCTGCACACTGAACACTGAGAGCCAGAGAATCCTTAACAGCCAACTCATCAGACCGTTTGGAAAGTAGTCTAGTATCTTTGAGAGTGAGAAAGTTCCTGGCCACCATCGCAGCGGTCATATCATTCTTCATCATAGAGTCCTCAACGGTAAGATGACCAGTAGGGGATAAGAAGGATGAGCGCCATATGTTATCTTGAGAAGGCATGACTGCCTCTTCACCAAAGTTCAAGTCAAAACGACGGTCGGATGGGTTAGACATTCTCAGAAATGATGAAGGAGAAATGAGGTGCAATAAATCTCTGAAGTAAGGGAAAAATTTCTACAAGTAATAACTCTCTGAATGTACTTCTTGCACACAATTGGTGCCCTTATAAAAGAAAGGGCAATAAGGTCGTTGGTTCAAAAATCGAAGAGGCACCACTCTCCAGATTCCGAAGAAGCACCACTTTCCACACGCAACATCAGCTCATCGGGTACCACAGATAACTTTGCCAAAGATCTCTGACAAAGTTTAAACACATCCCCATAGAGAAGCTTTCATCCTCATAAACAGAGAGCTTTCTCAAATTCTCTCTTTCTCTGAGAGCTCTCACCCTCACAATCCTTTCACAAACAGAGAAATACAATATCAGTGTAGACGTAGCCCAAACATTGGAGTGAACCATGATACATCTTGTATTCTTTACTTTCTTGCAGATTCACGGTCGGATTTATGTTGTTCCACGACCTCTGGTTTTGTGCATCAACATTCCTGATGAATATCTACAAACTTGTTCGTCAGTCTTTGATGACTTCTTATGCTTTTTCTGGTATAGTATATATGCCCATCTTAATGATGAAGTATCTATTTCAACTATCTTATAACTATCATCTAATGGTAATGTTAATGGCTTAAGTTTAGTAATTTCTTTTTTTATATTTTGAACTAATTTAATATCTTCACTATTAAAATATTTTTGTCCTGTTTTGCTAGTTTTATTATGTAATACTGCTATTTTTCTTCCTAAATCAGGGATAAAATTTCTTGCATAATTTAAAAATCCTAAAAATGCTTGTAACTGTTTCTCATCTTATAATTTGTTTGGAAAATCTAACACATTTTTAGCTATATGATATTGTAATTGTATTGTATCTGACTTAATATACATTTCTAAAAATTCTATATCTTGCTTTTCTAATGCTATTTTATTTTTGCTAATCACAATTCCATTATTGATAAATTCTTGTAATACTATCTCTAAATGCTTCCTATATTCATTTCTATTTTTACTATGTACTAAAATATCATCTACATAAACACTACAAAAATTATCATATTTTTTGAAAATTTGATCCATCTTTCTTTGAAAGATTGAAGAAGCATTTTTAAGTCCAAATGATATAACTAGCCACTCAAAATGTCATTCTGGACAAGTAGAAGCTGTCAACTCAATTGATTCTTCTGCTAATTGTATTTGCCAAAATCATGATTTACAATCAAATTTACTAAAATATTTATTCTCTTGAATTTTATTTATAAGCTCATCCTTATTTGGTAATTTATAAGTATCTTCATATGTATTATCATTTAATCTCTTGTAATTATAAACTATTATAGTCTTACCTCTCTTTAGTTCTGAATGTTTTCTTACAATAAATGCTGCTGATCGATGTCTAGACTTTGAGGGTCTAATTACTTTTAAATTTAACAACTCTTTTATTTGCTGCTCAAACTCTTTTTTATCTATTAAACTATAAGGCATATCAATCGTCTTAATAGTTAAATTTGGGTTAATTATATCTAATTTTACTAGTATTTTATTTTTACTCTAATGTAATTGTGGGTCTTCTCCTATAATTTTAGTTTGTTCTGCTAATTGTAATAATTCTTCTAAACTCTTTGATTTCCGTAACTGTAATATTTCTATGCGGTTTCGTTTTTCTAAAATCGGGTATTCATGTTCATATATGCCTTCATCAAACTCTTCTACGTTATTATGCTCATCATTTTCTTTTGAGTTTTCTAAATAATAACTATCTTGGCCACTAAAGTCTCCTATACTTATGCTTTTGTATGCTTCTACAATATTACTTTGGTTAGTTATTGTAATGCCTCTTTTGAAAAATGTTATGTTAGGATTTATAAATAAAAACCCTTGTAAGCTTTTTAAAAAGTTTAAACCTAAAATGAATGGATATGATCCTACTGGTGAAACAAATATTAATGATAAATTAAATTGTTGTTTTTCTACTTTAATAAACTCATTATTTATACAATGTGTTAAGTAAACTGGTCTCTCATCAAATATTGTTATTCTCACTGGTTTTGCTAATTTTTGTCTATATTTTTCTGGTACTAATTATTCTCTTATGACACTCTTTGTACTCCATATATCTATCATAGCTGTTGTTTGTATCTTATGTTTTTATGATAATTCTATTTCACAATTATGGTAATTAAAGAACTATTTTTTGGTTTTTCTATACTATGAATATTTCTTAATATTTAAGTACTTTCTTGTGATTCTTTTGATTCTACTGAATTAACTTCTAATAACATATTACTATAACACTATGTATTATAGTATTTATTTGCAACTAATTTACTACATTTATGATATTTTTCTGGCCAACCTAAATTAATGTATTTATATTTTTCTTCATGCTGTTCTTCTATGAATGCACACATATACTCTTCTAGATCACTATTTGTGCTACTTGAATCTTTTGAGTTTGAATCTATCATGTTAATACTCTCTATACTATAAATACTCTCATTATCACTTAAATTATATAAACTGTATATTGATTGAATATCTTCGTCTTCTTCTAACTTAAACAACTCCATCAAATGTACTTTTTCTTTCGACCGTTTACCTAATTTTGGACATTTGGGTCTAATATGTCCAGTTTCTCCACATGAATAATATTTACAACTACTCTTATCTTTTGGTGCTTTATATTTTCTAATCCAAGGTCTGCCACTTCTTTTTCTAAATTGTTTTGGAACATAGTTTATTTTCCTATATGTTCTTGAATGTCTTATACTAAAATTCTTATGATGTTTGTAGGGTTTATATGACTTATATTTCTTTTTGTATCTTTTCTTATGCTTATTTTTCTTATAACAACCATACTGTTGTGGTAAATCTATTATTTTACAACTTATATAAAATTGTTTCCTAATTTGTCTCTTAGCTTTTATTTGACTACACTCTTGTCTAAGTATATCATATACATGTTGAATTCTAGGTCTTATTGCAATATCATTTTTCTTTGGATGCTTTTGCCATTCATTCCAAATCTTTTCTCCTATTGGTCCTTTTATTTTTGTCATGTAAGTATCGAATAAATTAATATCACTAATTCTACATGTTCTTCCTAAATATTTAAAGAAATTTGTGGTATACTCAGTTATATACTGTAAATCACAAATTTGTAATTGTTCTAAATTTCTAATTGCTCTTATTTGTTCTTTTTCGTTTCTGCCATCTAACCTATTATGATCTAAAAACTCTTGTTTAATCAAAGTAACAAAACCATCAATATTAAAATGTGTTTTAGCTGCCTGATGCTGTTTTAGATTTTAGACTTTCCATGATTGGAAATAATAAAAAACTAAACCATCCAAAGTATGCTCAAAGTAATCTAATATATTTTGTGAATTACAAAAATCTAACATTAATGCTGCATGTACACAGCTTTTTTCCCATCTCTTAATCGTTCTTTCCCAATCTTGTGGATCTGCATTATCTAAATTTAATATATTACCAGCTATATTAATTTGTTCTAACCCTCTCAAATATGGAATCCTATTTTTTCTAGGTTTTATCATACTTTCTTCCATATAGTCTACTTTTGCATTTTCATTATATTGTTCATTTGTTAGTCTAAACAATGTTGATCAGTTCTACTTGTGTGTCCTGGATTTTCTACTCCTGATGTACTACTTTCTTCTGTTGGATTACATTATGCTTTCAATTATAATAAATTATTATATTCTTTTGATCCTAAAATATGTTCTACTCCTATTTCTAAGATTAAAATTTTCATTTCTTCGTCTGAAATTTTATGTAGTCCTAAATCATAAGTCTTATATTTTTCCAAATATTGTTCTTCATCTAAATGATCAATATCTTCTATAAGCTTATCTACAATATGATCAAAATTTTGTTCAACTAAATTAATATTTAAATTATCAAAAGCCATATGTATACTCTCATTTTCGATTTCACTCTCATCCTCTTCTATTTTTTCTAGTTACTTATAATTACTAAACCTAATTGTTGCTTGACTTGTACTAGTTTCATATATTTGGACTTTATCTAGTTATCTATTTGTTGCTACTTGTAAATTAGACAATGTCCACTGAGTTCCTTCTAAAAAGTTACTATCTACGAGTTTTGCTTCTATCATATTTACATGTTTACTACCAAATGTTTGAACTAAATTTTGAAACTCTAAATTAAACTTATGATTATATTTATCAGACACTTTACCTATATACATTAAGGTAATACATAATTTTTTATATTCTCCTTTCATATTATAATTTTTTGTTCTTATGCTCACTTTAATATATTTACTAAATTCATTAATCGTCATAACATAATTTGGAATACAACCTATGACTGCTAAGTTTGAACTTAAGTCTACTTCAGCTGTTGCTATTGTTGCTTGTTGGTGATTATCTCATCTACCATCATATATGTATACTAATGCTTTGGTGCCTACTTGTGCTCTGGTTAATCTTGCTATTCCAATTAATATTGTTTCTATATGAATCTGACTAAAATGTAATTTTCTCAAATGCATAACTGTCACAGCCCGTCCCAAACATATAATTTTTTACGATGTAAAATGACAGTTTTATCCTTGGTTGGGAAATTGTAATGTGTATGTGTGACATATTGAAATTTTGAGTTTGTTGTGTGGTTTTGAGGATTGTGACCACGTGGACCACACACACACCACACTCACTCCCTCTATCTTCCTTCTCGTGCCTTCATCTCTCTTGGACTCACTCTCTCTCTCTTCTTCCTTGTACGAACCAAGCTCGAAGTGAGCTTTCCAGTCGCAGATCGAAGATTCTAAAGGCACCATTGCATTCCTCGTGCCATTTCGAGTTGGTTGGTACCCATTTCAGGTAAGGATTCATTCGAAATCTCGAGAACATGAAACTCATTTTTCATGCACTATTCATGTGGACGTAAAACATTGTGTTTCAGAAGAATTCAAGCTCACAGGGAGCTTTAGGAGGTCCTAAGGAAGCTCGGGGCAGTTCATTGGAAGAGTATGAACGTCGGAGGGCCGAGATCGAAGGTTTTAAAGTTGGCCTGATTATCGAGCTTCCTCAGGTAAAATCTAGTAGATTTCAAGGCTTAAAAGTAGTATATCATGATTATAGATGTCCCTAGCTTCATTTTGATACCAATTGCATGAAAAATGGTTGAGAAACGAAGGAGAATAGTGAGTTTGAAGGTCTGCCCATAATCCGGCGCCGGTGAACAGTTTCGGTGTCTGGAGGTTGAAGACGATGCGCGTGGGGTGCGCGTGAGGCCGTGCCCTCCCAGGTGCATGGGAGGCGCGTGAGCCACCTAAAAATTTATCTAAAAATATCATGATGTTCGTGAGGTTGTGTAGGTCACGTTGGTATATTTAAATACCAAAATTGAGCAATGTATGAGAAGTTATTAGCTAGTTTTGTTTATGTGCTTTAAAATAACATTTTTATAGTTAATTCGCATATAGGTGAGACTTATCTCGAGAATGAGCGTATCCACAGGCGACTCGGGGGCTACGATCTTTCGACTTATCAATGAGTGGGCTTTTGTTTTCAGTATATACTTATATACTTGATACATTTCCCAGAAATGCATTTAAATGAGAGTATGTTTTGAATTTCCATGCCAAATGCCTTTATATTTTGGTTGTGCATTTCATAGTTGCATATATATATATATATATATATATATAAATGTGGTGTTGTGGAGGCATAGGTAAGTTCAGGTAAGTTATGTTTGATTATGTGAACTACGAATGACTTGATCCCTATTCAAGGTACGTAGGCAGTCTAACGATACGTTAGATGCAGTCATACAATAGTTGAACCAAATGCCTTAGTTGTGAATATAATGATTATAAATGCATTGATAAACATTGAGCTCATAACCTGCACCAGGGTGATTGCGATTTAACCAGAGAGAGCTAGCACATGCTTGTAAATTATGTTACCTCCAGCACCATATGCTCACATTGGATCCAATTAGATGCACAGTCTTGTCGTACAGACCACTATAAGTGGTTCCGACTCGTAGGTGACTAACGTATTATCGCACAGCTAGCATTGAGAGAGTAAAATTGAGCATAATTATATTACACCCAATCTTGTCGTACAGACCCCTTTTTAGTGGTTCCAACTTATGTGCAGTATATTGCCATATAGGTCATAGTAGTGACTCTGGCTAGATTGAGTTTGAGCTATGAATTCAGCCGTACAGACTACCACAGGAGTTCCGGCTAACATATCACGTTTCTATGAAATCATTCTTACCTGAACTGTTTACTTTGTTATATTTTGGCATAGCATACATATGCATATGATTATGTGAAGCATGAATTGACTTGATATGATTTCTGATATATTTTTGTATATGCTTATACCCTGAAATGATTTTGTAAAACATTTGTTTTTGCCTACTCACGTTTTCTGTTTTGCGCCCCTCCAGGTTTTAAGTAAGTTTGCTATTGGTGGCTCGAGGACGTAGGCTGTTCTGACTTGTCTAAATAATCGTAGGACATTCCTAGTACTGTATAACTAGTACTTGTCCTACTGGATTGCACCTAGATTTTATGCTCTGACTAGGAGTGTTACTGTTGTACTTAACTCCTATCCCTTTTTGTTTAGAAGTGCAATCTAGTAATGTGGTTTTTAATTATTCATATAATTATTATCTTTATCGCTTCCGCACTATGCACATGGCTACGTCACTCTCACGTGACGGCCAGCATGCCTTGACCTCGGTCGGGGTGTGTCAATAACTGCTTATTTACTAATTAAATTAAGTGTAACTTCTTTATCGATACAAATAACTTCATGTTGACTGATGCTACTTACAATTCTACTTCTGTTTTCAAATAAACCTAATTGATACAAATTATATTTATTTTTCTGTGTTCTCTCAAAACCTCTTCTAATAAATTCTTGTGCTTCTTCTTTATTAGGATAAATATCTTCAGCTCTAACTACTTCTTTTTCTTTTTTCCTAGAGAGTTCCATTTTCTATTATCAAAAGGATTTAGCTTAGATCTTCTATTATTATTTGCACTTAAAGTTAAATTTTCTAATTTATCTAGCAAAGATGGTGGAAGTGATGAAGATGCGTTATGTAAAACTTGGTTTATTTATATTATTTGTTCTTCAACTTGATCTAATTTTTCAGCCAAACTTAAAACTAATTGAATACAACAACAACAAAGCCTTTTCTCACTAAGTGGGGTCGGTTATATGAATCCTAGAACACCATTGCGCTCGGTCTTGTGTCATGTCCTCCGTTAGATCCAAGTACTCTAAGTCTTTTCTTAGAGTCTCTTCCAAAGTTTTTCTAGGTCTTCCTCTACCCCTTCGGCCTTGAACCTCTGTCCCGTAGTCGCATCTTCTAATCGGAGCGTCAGTAGGCCTTCTTTGCACATGTCCAAACCATTGTAACCGATTTTCTCTCAGCTTTCCTTCAATTTTGGCTACTCCTACTTTACCTTAGATATCCTCATTCCTATTCTTATCCTTTCTCATGTGCCCACACATCCACCAAGCATCCTCATCTCCGCTACACCCATTTTATGTATGTATTGATGCTTTACCGCCCAACATTCCGTGCCATACAGCATCGCCGACCTTATTGCTGTCCTATAAAATTTTTCCTTGAGCTTCAGTAGCATACAGCAGTCACACAACACGCCGGATGCACTCTTCCAGTTCATCCATCCAGCTTGTATTTTATGGTTGAGATCTTCATCTAATTCTCCGTTCTTTTGCAAAATAGATCATAGGTAGCGAAAACAGTCGCTCTTTGGTATCACCGATCTCCAATTCTCACCCCTAACTCATTTTGGCCTCCATTTGCACTCCATATATTCTGTCTTTGATCGGCTTAGGCGAAGACCTTTAGATTCCAACACTTCTCTCCAAAGGTTAAGCTTCGCATTTACCCGTTCCTAAGTTTCATTTATCAACACTATATCGTCTGCGAAAAGCATACACCAAGGAATATCATCTTGAATATGTCCTGTTAACTCATCCATTACCAACGCAAAGAGGTAAGGACTTAAGGATGAGCCTTGATGTAATCCTATAGTTATGGGGAAATTGAATAATTAAATTATTTTGCCTAATGGGAATATTACTACTGGATACTTGTGTTGAAAAATCTGTTAAACCTACTGGTTCTTTATCTAACTTACTAATTTCTTTTAAAGCTTCGATATATTTTCTGCTAGTTCTAGAATTTGTCATTAAACTAATAATTTATCCATTTTATTATGCAACTTATCAACTTGTTCACTCAACTCCTTTTGTACTAATTGAATTTTTTGAACCAAGTTCTAGTGATCTAAGTACTTATCAACTTGTTCACTCTGCTAGTTCTAGTGATCTAAGTTCCACTTGCTTCGGCTTACTATCTATGAGGTCAATAAGCTCTTTTATCTCTCTTTTGCTAGGAAACATTTGAATATTTTTATTATTATCTTCTAACTGAGATGTAATATAATCTAAATTTTGTCTAATTATTTTTATAGATTTTTTCTGAAAATGCTCTAACAACTGGTTTAACAAATGATTATGCTTATTATTTTCTAATTTTATATTTTCTGCCTGACTAATAATAAGATCTACAATACTATTGGCTTGTGGATTTTCTTCACTATGCAAAATATGATTAGGCCTTCTCAATGGAAAATAACAAACTAAACTATTTTGGTTTAAGGTTATTTTTCTTTTTTGAGGTTCACTAATTTCTAAATTAAGATAATCTATCATAAACTATAATTTACCTTTCTCTAAAGTTATTGCTAACTAGTTTCTTAGAAATTCTGTTTCTTCTCTCAAGGTCTCTAAAACTTGATATGTTGTTCTTTTTGCTTCTAAAACTTTATGATGCACTTCTGTGTTATTATATCTACGAATAAATGAAGGATGTTCAAGATAGCCAAGATAAAACTTTTGTTTCTTCAAAGTACTGATAATTCTTTTGGATATATGTGCTAATCTTCACTTTATGCTATTTATAGTTGGGTGTCTGGGACAATAAATACCTGGTGGTTGTGGTTGACAAGGTTTACAAGGACAATAATATATGTTGTTCATACAAAATAAACAAGTGTGATATCAGTTGTGTTAATGGCTTCCGTCCTCAAGGTATTTTACTATTAAAATGGTAAACTTGACTTTGATACCAAATTCGCAACGCAGGCTTGGTTAAATAGTCGGATGACCATTATAACAACTAGACATAGAACTTTGTACATGAAACTCGACATGTTTCAACATGACGGCCACTCACAGTACAAGTATAAGGCCTTAACGGCTGAACTCAAAGGTACGAAGAACTCAGAGGTACCCTGGTTAATGTCCAGTTATTTGTATGGCAAACATTCAACTATAACAGAGTGCTCGAACAAAGTATGATCACTAGTTTAGTAGGTTAATAATATAACTACAATAGTGTTTCCCTGTTTTGGACTAGAAGTCTAATTAAACAAACACACTAAAGAAAGAAAAGAAAACTTACTTAAGACTTGGAGATTGCTTGAATATGTACGCTTGAACTTTTATTGATATATAGAATGTTTACAAAGAGAAGTGGTTACAAAGAAATGTTTACAAATGATACTAGGAAGGTTTTGGATGCTTGAGTGTTTAATGATTGAAGGTTGGTGTGAGTATGGTGTTTCTCTGCTGTGTTGTTTCCGTGTTTTTACAATGAAAGGAAATTCTCCTTATATACAATAAATGAGGATGCTAACATACAAAATTCTTTACAATTGGATGGTGTGCCTTATCTTCACTGTTTCTGAATCTGTAGACATTGTTTCTGATTCTGACAGGATTTTGTCTTTTCTTCTTTTTGCTTTGGTAAGGGCCATGTGAACTCATGTGAATCCTTCTGCATGGTTGTGTACCCATGTGAATCCTCTTGCATGGTTTATATCCTGAAGCTCGTGCCCTTTATTATTTTGCATTCAATTATTGTCTAAAAGCTTTCAAGAGTTTCTGCATGTTTTGTCACTTTGAAGCCCTTATTTGTCATCTTTCTTATGCCCAGTTTGGGTATTACTAAATTTTTTTGTCCTTATGATTAAAAGGAAACTTTTCAGGGGCTTTTGGTTAGTTTTCCATTTGGAATATACCCATATCTGGCTGGAATAATTTGAAATTACTATTTCCAACATTTTATTTTGGTTATTGCCCTTTACTAACGAAAAGAATTATTATTAACACTCTAAAATTATCATTTTACATTTTTATGCACTCTTCTCGCTAGAATGCTAATAACAGTTCTATGATAAAATAGCCAGTTGCATATCTACTAGAAAGGGAAATCCAGCTTAGCACGTGGACTACCAAGTAGCGTGGTATTGACAAAGTTAACCCATTCAGAGTCTTGGTAAGAAAGCGATGGAGCGTGGGCGAGTAATTGTAGTACAACTCTGCTTTAGTTTGTTTCGGTTTGGTATATTACTATATTATTAGATTGGATTAGAGGGGAATATGATTTGGCTGCTACACATTTTGCATAATTTGGATTCTGAATCATGGTTGTACCAACACGTCGCGGAAAAGGCATTGCGTACAACAGTTGTACAAAAGAAGTCTCATGAATGACGTATGATAATCTCATGTAAAATAAAAAATCTGATCACAAAACACATGTATCTACTACCTACGGGCTACAGGGCAGGAAGAAACAATTCAATTATTCATCGACAGCTTGCGCACTGCTTTCTCACATCGAATTTTATTAAATGGAGGAATGAGCGAGAAAATAAAAACACGTGAGTACAAGTGAAGCCCCAACCAACACTCCAAGGACCGCAAAATTTTCTACAAGATAAGAAAAAAATAGACAAATACATGCATCTTCAAGAAAGCAAAGTCAATCCTCGTACAAGCTTGTTCCGGCTGCTAAACAAGTCTTTTCTATTACCTACAGCTCCCTCAGATCTTCAAAGCTTATTTTCCTGCCTCGGAAGGCTGAGCTGGTTCTCCACATTGTCACCGTGTCGATGTTTCATTGAAACAACATTTCAATGGTCCAGTAACCGGCCTTTGGAGTGAAGTAAACTTCCAACCCGACTGCAAAAACTCATGCTCAACAGATTTGTGTTCATATACATGTACCTACACTCGCAAACACAATTTCCCATCTACAATAGCCATATATGCTAGAAGGCCACAAACTATTGTGCATCCTTTGACATGAATTATTCCCACCTACATAAATTAATCAGAAATCCAAATTCTCTACAACCGCCACCACCAAAGTCCTCACAAATTCACAAGCTAGCTACCAACGATTACCGAAACCATATTCAATTCAATCAAAAAACAAAGAACAAAACTTTCAACTACAAATCAATGGCAACATTTCAATACCTGAAGTTTCCGATGGTGAATCATCCCATTACAGCCCTTGCTGTGCTCCTTCCCAACCTCCTCATCCTCCGGAATGGCATCGAGCGCAGCGTGCCTGGGGGCCTTCCGCCTCGGACTATGCTGTATGTTTTTTTGTCAATATCACAGGCACACCGGAGCAATACCCGGCGATATAAACCTCAATTGACGGGGCGGAGACCCCGAGTTTCGGCAGAAAAAACGAGGAAGAACCCGAATTGATCGAGGCGGCCATGTAGCAATCCATACTCCACCCCGTTCTCGAATCGTTCTCCAATCCCCCCGCATTTCCGTCTAGCCAAACACCCTCCATCCGCTCCAGAGACCCACACAGAACCATGTCATTGTTCTCGCACACCTCGAACTCCACCCCACCGGTGACCCTCACTCTATCGGTGCTGACGTACGTCACCCCCGATGACTCCTTATCGACCCGATCGCGGCGGAGCGTGAACGAGGCCGAGTCCGACGCCGGAACGCAGGTCCCGCTGATTTCAAGCGATATCCCAAGTTGAGGTAGTCGGGAACACTCCCGATGACGCAGGGCTCAACCCGGACGTAAAACAACCGGATTTCGAGCCAGGCGCAGTGGGCCAACGACGGGCCGTTTACAATTTGTATGGAATTTGTGTCATGCAGCTCCATAAAACCCTAACTCACAATCGAAATCTAAATCGAAAAAATGGGAAGGAAAAAAACACGGTTTTTGGAATGTGGGGAAGATATACAAACAGAGCGAGGGGGGAGGGAGAGAGTTTTTATTTTTATTTTTTACTTCTCACATTTATTTTGTTAATTTATGTCTGTTCATCTTTTTCAATTCATCTGATCCGATGGTCGAAAATTAGAATAATGTGTGAGAAGTAAAAAAAAGATGCGTGGTTATCACACTCCTATTTTTTTGGGTGCGTGGGAAAGATTAATGACGTAGTCATGGATTTGGAATTTTGTACTTGTGAGGTGATTGGCTAAAAATGGGTGCAGCGTGCATATAGGAGTCATCCGTGCGTGACACGTCGTTAAAACAAATGAAAAACCTTTGTCGTTTTCTCTCTTTTTGTTTTGGTGGATTTGTACCTTTTTGTTTGTTTTTTTTAATGTACGGTCATGGAAAAATAATTGATTTATTTCGGATGTTAATGTCAGGTTTTAATTGTAGTGAGAGATGATTGTGGCAAATAGGGTTTAGGGCTGTATTAGAGCAACTCCACCATTGGAATCCTTTCCGTGGCAATCCACTATTGAATCCACCCTATCGAACAGTAACTGCTTTTAATGAATAGTAATTATCATTAATGAACTGTAATTACCTTTTGTATCTCTACCCTTGGAGCCCTCCCCCTTGGCAATAGGTAATAAAATATTAGTTTTTTTGTTTGTTTAAATAATACAAAATAAAAAAAAAAACATGGAAATGGGGCTGCAGGCCCTCGGGCTGACACAAAAAAAATAAAAAAATGTCTGGCCCTCGGGCTGCAGGCCTGTCAATTCCCCACCCCCCTTGTGCTCGGGCTCCCACCCTCACTCGGGCTCTCCAAGGCTAGAGGGTTGTCCACCGGGCCTCGGGCCCTTTCCTCTCCCCTGTCCCCCGAGCACTGTCCAAGGCTGGACTTGCTCTTAGTGACGGTGGTGTTGGGTACTCCTTAGTTTCGCTTTGGTGGTTCGTGCTGAATCGTAATTTGCATTTTGAATCAGTTAAGCTATAATTAGAGTGGATATGTTGGACTTATCTAGTTTTGAGTTCACGATTAAGCTAATTGACAATATATCATAGGATTGAAGCATAAAATTGTAGTTTAAAATAGGGAGTTTGTTGTTGGCATAATCTGCTAAACAACATAAATAGGACATAAAGAGAGAGTGGGTGCAGCATAGTAGAGAGAATGAGCGAGATGTGTAATTGTGAGGTGTGTTATTCCACCTCATTGTGCCTTTTTTTATAGTTGTAAGAAAGGTAAATTCATTACCCCAATATAATTATAACTCTAATAGGATAACATCTAATCTAAGACATAGAGTAGAATCCCATAAAGATATCCCATATATGATAAGATTTACACGATTATATTCCTAATCTAATGGACAACAACACTCTCCCTTGAGTGTGTAAAGAGTCAAACAAATGGTGCATTAGGTCTTTAGCGATGAAGTAAGTACAATTGATAAATTCGTTGGCACAATGAGCGAATATGAGTTTCAAAACAACAGAAAAATGCATAAAAGGTAAAACTCACAAAACCTCGCTATGGTAAAACCTAAGGTGGGGGAAAAACACATAGACTAGGGAGAAAAGTGAGAAGTTGCATTAAGTCAAAACTAAACATCTTCTGGACGTAAATAGAGAATCTCACAAGGGTATGACCAGCCCAGGATGGGTGCCTTGTCAAAACTTAGTTAGGTAGCAAAAACCCAGTGGGAAAAATGCTCGTAAGCTTAGGGAAAAAGAGTACATTAAGGTCAAGTGAGTATACTTCTGGATACTCCCCCTGAGTTTGACAAAACTTCCAAATGAGAACTATAAGCATTGCATATGAATAGTTAGGCATACCAATTCCTCAGACAAGCTTCTAGAAGGTTGACTTCGGCAGTAACATCATGTAGAGGTCGGCAAGGTTGATGTGAAATAATCCAACACTCAAATTAAAACCCTATGATTGTAGTACATGTAAGTAGGGATCGTTTTAGGCTGGGGATTAGAATGGATGCTAATCTACTCAATTTAAACTTTAAAACACTTAACTAGACTAAAAAACAACAAACTAGACTCTTATGACTCAAAACTGACCAAATTGACTCAAAACAGCAAAACTAAGTTAAAAAGACTCAAAACAGACTCTAGGGAGTGATTTGGACGAATTTAAGACTATGAAGACTCAAAACTCTAAATTAGACAAATTTGAACTCAATTAACTAAACTAAGACACCAAAGAGGAACTAAGGGGGTTTTTGGACAAATTTGATAAAACTAAATAAATTGCAGCAAATAAAGTAAGTTAAAACGAAATTAAGGTGAATTCAAGGGTGAAAAGCTAGTTAGAGGGTACTTCTTCACACATAAACATATGCAACATAAATCGATTTATAGTATTGTTTCTTTAAACCATGAATGACAATGCTCCAAATTAATCGTGAATGCACTAATTAACTCTCAGATTTCCCTAAATTCATTGAATTGAATGAACAACGCATCGCAACCAAATTATTCTTCTCAAGTTCCCTATATGAACAACATGATAGAGATACATTCAAAGATCATTAAGTTCCATGGAAATCATAAGCATTGACAAGGCTATCGTAACTATGAACTGCATGATACTCCAACCAATAATCTACTTAACACGATTGTGACTAGCAATCTCCACTACTTTTAATTATAAGTTCATAATGATTAGGTGAAATTCCCTTATAATTTAGCATCAGATTCATGCATGCAAACTAATTATGCATCCTTAATCAACACACAAGAATAAGTTATCAATCAAATAGATAAGTAAATCACATTCATGTTTTATGAAACAATAACTGAAATGAATTAATTCATATTAAACATATGTCTATGGCTTCGAATTCACCTCTAACTAAGAAAAACTTAGTTACATATGTTCATACCAATTGAAAAGCAAACTGAAATAAACATTGAAACTAAAATGAGGGAAGAAAGAACTCTTAGAACTCCAATGGTTGTAGGTGGCTTGTGCACAAGGTCCTTGTGTTGGAAATATGCCCTGAAAGTCAATCTTTGGAAGAAACCTTTCAGGACAATTGAATCGATGTATGGATGACTCTTATACATCAAATGGCAAAGATACTAATTAGGACTATCTCAATAAACGATATATGTCCTAAATAGTGTATCCATGGACAATGGATCGATTGAAGAAGTAATCTAATGATGTTAGACTACAGAGACCTTCTTCACATAACCAAATGTCCAAAAAGGTTCCTGGTCATTGGATTGTCGGAAGGATACTGGCAATGCTTAGACCGGTACATACTGTGTCTGCTTCAAATGGAAGGATGGAAAGTCTCATCCCATTCGTGTTGTGACACTAAGACAAGTATGTAGGTGCTCATTAAGGGAATGAGTTCACTGAACACAATCGAACGAGAGTACTTGCATGGAGGTCTACTCACATGTCAAGCAAGTAACTCTAATGGTTGGAATAATGTAAGTAGTCCTTTGACCTGAGGCATCGTTGTTGTCTTGTGGTTAAGTACTTGATCTTTGATTATGTCAAAAGTCACTCTATCAGAATATCAACGGCATAGTTGGGGTTAAGCCACTTAGTCATGAAGGCAAGTGTATGCGCAACAAGGAATCTCTAATCCTCGATAAGAGAGGAAGAATACTCTAAGATATGATTCGGGAATCTTTGGCCGAAGTATCGAGCGTAATATAGGAAAGCGTTCCTATACGACTCAATTGAATCATATAAGAAGGAATAATCACATTAGGGGTTTGACATAATATATCCATACCCTAATAATGTGATTGAGAGTATTGTTTTAGAGAAGGATCGAATTACATTGTAATTCCAACTGAATAGGTTCTCCGAATAAACTTCTACATTAGCTTGGGTAGCTATGACATATGGTTAGATGTCACTCATAGCTTGTGAGTTCTTCTAGATGATTAAATGTAGTCGTCAAAGAAGAAAGGTGAATTAAAATGAAGTTTTAATTCACTAAGTGATTGAATTAAATATAATCAATTGGATTGATGCCAATCACCTCACTGCCTTGCTAATTAGAACCTAAAAGATTGTTCACCAATACACTATTGTAGTGAGTAACTAATGGATGAAGGAAATAATTAATTGGATTAATTAAGTGTTGTGATTGATTTAGAAAGTCTAAAGAAATCATAAAAGCGATAAAGATCGTTTTTGGCTTAAAGAAACGTTCGGGTTTAATTGGGCCCATTGGGCCTAAACCCATTGGGCCTAAACCCATTGGGCTTTTATTCAAGCATTGGATGACTTGAAATAATAAAAGCCCAAAGCCCAAACAAACAACAAAGAGGCCGGCCATTTTAGGTGTGGAAAGGGTGAGATATTTAGTCAAGTTGTTGGCTAGGTTTCTTTGTCTATATAAGGAACTTTATAGTGATATTTTCCTTAGGGTTTTTGTGTGGTTAAAAACAACAAAGAGGCAAAATAATATCTCTCTAAGAACTACACAAAGGCCGGCCACCTTGGGGTGATTTTACTAACATATCTTTCACCCTTTGGTTATTCCTTCATCCTTCTCACTGCACTAGTGGGTGAGGATCTTTAGAGGTTTCCTACTTTGGAAACTTGAAGAGAACCTAGGAGCACTCATTCTATCAAAGTGGAGGAGGCAATGAGGGAAGCTAGGCTCAAGGAGTTCAAGGAACAAAGGGCTTGGAGGTGGTCCATCCTTGGTCTCAAGTCTAGATCAAGAGGTATAAGACTAAACCTTCACTTTGTTCTTTTCTCTAAAATTTTATTTGATGCATTATATATAAACCTATGAACCTTGAAGGGGATTTGCATGACTATAGCTTTGATAATTTGTTATAAATGCTTCCGCTGCTTTCGTATATTAAATTTGATTTGTATATGCATGATAGTCATTATGAAATCCCATACATGAATCTCATAGATTTCCCTTCACCTTGCTCCAATGGAAGGCACATCAAGCTTCTCTTCTTCCTCCCAAGGGTGCGGCAAAGGTGTATAATGGTGTAAAATGGTGTGTTTCTGCGGCTGAGAGGGTTTTAGAATTATATGGGGGTGGTTTACGAATTTGTGGCTGAAAATACATATTTATAGCCTAGGGTTTTGACAAATTCTGATGGGAAAAGGCTTAGGATTTTCGGCAAAGGCTTGGGCCTTAATCCAAGGTGGAAAAGAACTAGGGTTTGTGCAGATTTTAGGGTTTCTAGAAGGGTTTGGGGCGCCACTTTTGTAGGGCTTCTAGAAAGAGCGTGTTTTGGTTGATTTCTGACATTCTAGAAGAGTTTGGGGCGCCACCTTTCTAGGGCTTCTAGAAAGGTGGGTGTAGCTCATGTATAAGAGAAGGGATAAACCTTCTAGAAGGGTTTTAGGTGCCTTTGCAGCTGATTACTCATCTTCCAAGTCTTGAATTGATTTCTCCATCTCCTTAGCATGTTCCTAGCTTCACTTGATCTTCAAAAACGTCCATCCCTTGTGCTCCACATGCATGCAATCCAATTTAGCCCAAAAGTGCTCTATAATGCTTCAAAATGCACTTTCTTGCCAACTTTGCCAATGAGACCTACAAACAAACGAAAATAGCTTAAATCACTATAATAAACACAATCTAACTATGAAAATGAAGAAAACAAGCTAACTAAGTCACATAAATATGCTCCTATCAAAGGTTGTTTGGGATTGGTTCGCATGACTTCAATCTCATGTTGCTTTGCTGATGTAAATGTAGATACAATATGTCTTGGTGTTGATTTCATTGATATACCTTGTCTTCGTTGGGTGGATGCATGTGCCATAGTCTTCATGGATCGTTGTTGGGACTCAAGGATGGACGAAAACAACAAGTACTTCAAATATGCTCAACAAGAACTCTCAACCATGTCTCACGCGTGGCAGTGTGAAGTGTAGTGAGTCTTGGAATGATTCAAATATTTTGCAACTAAGGTCATATCATGGACCTCCAAGATATTGCGATATCCTTAACAGTAAAGACATAACCATTCGGGGATGTGCCTTGTGCGAGTTTGATAAGTAATATGCGTCAGCATAATAAACAAGGCAAATATCATTCCTAGGATCAGGGGGTCAGATCCGCTCGGGATGCGTTGAGACTAGCCCAAATCCGTAGTTGATGCGAAAATATATAAGCACACAAATTAAACCCTCTTGTGTTAATTGTAGTACAGAATGTAAGTAAGGATCGTTCTAGGCCGGGGATTAGGAGGGATTGCTAAAACACTTGAAATTGAGTAAAAATGTAAAACTAAGTTTAAAACACTAAACTAGCCTCAAAGAATGCAAAACTAAACTCTAAAAAACTAAGACAACTCAAAAGACTCAAAACAAGCTAAAAGACTCAAATTTGCCACTAAGAGTAAATTTAAACGAAAATAGGTTTTGACTTGGTTCAAAACACTTAAAAACACAAACTAAATCAAGTTCTAACTAATATGACTCAACAAAGTAAAAGGGGGGTGAACTTGAAAACAAAACAAACAGATTGTAAACTAAGCAAAATTTGGACGAATTTGGGGTAAAACTATGGATGATAGGCTAGCTAGGAGGTTCTTCTCCACCCTTGACACATTGCAAACAAAATGATTTCCAGTTGCTTTTCAATACCCATGAATCCTCAACGCCCCAGATTAACTGTGAATTGCACTAATTAACCCTCAAATTTTCCGAATTTCATTGAATTGGATGATTGCATACAACAACCCAAAGCATTCTTCACAAGTTCCCTACATGAATTACATAATAAAGATACGATCATTAAGTTCTATGAAAATCATAAGCATTGACGAGGCACTTGTAACTATGAATTGCATGAAACTTATGCCAAGAATATACTTAACGCGATTGTGACAAGCAACCTTTACTACTTGTGAATATAAGTTCATAACGATTAGGTGAAACTCCCTTATATCCTAGCATCAGATTTATGCATGAAAATTAAATGTGCACTCTCAACCCATATACACAAACAAGTTTAATTCAAACAGATAAGTAAATTGAATTCACAATTTATGGAATCACAACTGGATGTAATCAAATTATATTGCAAGTATAATCATGGTTTCGAAATTCCCCCTAGCTAAGAAGGGTTTAGTTCTTCATACTCACAAAACAAAGATTATTAAACTTAAACATTGAAAACAAAAGAAAGATTACACCTAAAACGTTCCAGCAACTCTAACTTGAATAGCAAGCACGTCCAAGGGCTCTCTTTCTTCTTCTTTGTTGCGGCACAAGGGTTAGGTGAAGATTTGAGTGGTAGTTTTTATGGACGAATGGCTGAAAGTATGTATGGTGGTGAATGGATTGTGGTGGAGGATGGATGAAATCTGGTGAAGGATGGATCCTTTGAATGGTGTGGCAAAGGCTTTTATTTATAGGAGAAGGAAAGGCATAGGGGACAAGGAAGGGTTATGACACAAAGTGAAAGGGAAAGGGAAAATTATGACACAAAGTGAAAGGGAAAGAGTAAAGAGAAAGTTATGACACAAAGTGAAAGGGAAAGGGAAAGTTATGACACAAAGTGAAAGAGAAAGGGAAAGTTATGACACAAAGTGAAAGGGAAAAGGAAAGTTTGATGCAACAAGGGGACATGGAAGGGAACACATGGCTCCAAATTCTTCCCTCCTTCATGACTTAATTCCTTCATCTTCTTAGCACATTCCTAGTCTCTTTTGGTCTTCAAATTCGTTCATCCACCTTGCTCCATGCATGTGCTATCCATTCCAGGCCCAAAACTGCTCCCAAATGCCCCAAAATACACTTTCTTGCCACTTTAGCCCTTTGGACCTATAAACGCACGAAAATAGCTTAAAATAATAAAATAACTAGGAACTAACAACATAAATGTCAAGAAACAAACTAACTAAGTCGCATAAATATGCTCCTATTAGTAGTACCTTTCAATGTAGCGGAAAAACATCTTCAATACCAATTCAGTGGTTGCGTGATGGCGCGATGCTGCATCTTTACCAATAGATCAACATTGAAGAAGATGTCCTATTTAACACAATGAACTAAGTACAAAACAGCGCAAAGTTGAACTCAGATATGTAACTTTAGATTCCATAACCTTTTCAAGGGTCTCATTTGGATATAGTGTATGGAAGATCATAGGTATACTTAAAGGTAACATCTTCGGGGTGTAGTTCAACAAGTAGATGAAAATACCATCAGAACAACACTTGAACTTCAGCTCAAGGCATAAATGAGTTTTCCCAAGATCCTTCATCTCAAATTCTATCTTCAGGTGTGAGGCAGTTTTCTCAAGCTATTCTAGAGTCTTAGTGAGATCCATGTTATGGATATGAACTATAACTCTAGCAATTCGGAATAAGACTTCTTACTTTAACACGCAAGGGCATAATTTCATATCCCTGACTAATCAAATAATCGCCTAGATGAGTATACCACATCCGTGGTATTGCTTCAATCTATAAGTGAACACCTTAAACAAGTTGAGAGGGTGTTCCGTGGTCTGAAACTATTTGAACCAGTACATGTAATTATTCGGGAACTTATATGTAAATCTCCGTATTAATATCCCCATAACCACATTTCATAATGCTGTTGTCAATCACAGGGCGTTTGAGAGAAACCTTGCGCCATAAGGCGTGCATCATATCACACTATTTCATTCATCTTATTACGCTTCCTTTCCCACTTGTAATACAATAGGGTTACCTTGGGCATGATAGGAATGATAGGTACAAACACACTTTGGTAAGGAATTTAACTTGGATTGTAATTTCGGATGTCTAATCAGTTTTACGTTGTCACTAATCAACGAGACATGGTTCAATATCGTTGCTTTTCATTTATGTCGGTAGCTACCATGTAAGTGAAAACATCATCGATGATAATCTCATTCTAATTCCATTATCTCATCCAAACTAGTATACTAGACCAAGAACTTCAAATCTCGGGAGTAATTCGAATTAATCTTATGAGATGGAAATGCTTTGAAACAACAATCAAGTATGGATTCATGTTGTGCTATGATCTTCCTCTTTTAGGGAAGTGAATCCTATGAACCAAGTGATCTGTAGTACTTTAGATCGACATGTTGATTGGCTATCCATCGGGGTACTAGACAGTCTAATAAGGGTGGCCAAACCGTCCTTTAGGAGCAGCACAGTTGTAATACCCTAAAAATTTAAATATATGAATATGTGAAGAAACATCGAAAATAAATCGATTTATGGGTATGAAAAATTGAATTGAGAACTTTTAAAGTTTTGTTCATGGAAATTATTAAAAATTACATCGTAAAATTTATCGTTAAGTGGAAAAGACAAAAATGCCCCTAGTTGGCTTAATGTAATTATACGAGGACTTATTTTTATCCTTATATATTTTATTGTATTTCTTGATATATTTGAATAGAGGACGACCTTGTGAACATGTAGGCGAAAACCGTTCATGAAACGGAGTTACAACGAATGAGTTATTAACGATCAAAGTTGAGGGCAAAATGGTCATTTGACCATAATCTAGAGGACTCCAAATTTTTTGGAGCAATGAGGTGTGCCACGTGTATGGTTGGGATGAAAGGAAAAGAAGAGAAATAAGAGAGATGGATGGTTGTGATGAAGATAAATGAGACAGGAGGAAAAAGAATGATGAAACGGGCTCAATCAGAAAAAGGAAGAGGGAGAGAAAGGAGGGGAAAAGAAACACATAACTAGGCCCTTTTCTCTCGACCTGTTTTAAAGGCGATCGTGTCGTCCGATCCGGTTTCTTGACCCGATCGTATCTCTCTCGTCCGACATCCATTCAAGGTGATTTTGGTGTCTATAGAAAGCTCTGGGCGAACCCAACATCCCTGTGGTATTATATTTCTCAAATTTTAACCCAATTTTACAAACCACAGCCTTAAAGTCCCTAATTTTCAGACGATTTTCCCCTTTTTTCCAGTGATTTTGACAATGGTTACCGTCGATCACCACCAATGAACTCCCCTTAACCTCAGGAATAAAACCCATGCATTTGTTCGGGTGTCGGAGCTGTTTTGGAGATGAATCAAGAACACCTAAAGTCAAGGGTTTTTGACGATTCGAGGGCGATTTGAGGTGTTTCCCGGCCGAACTAGGCTTCGACCCATGTATAAATGTTCTTCCCCTTGTTGTGTTCTAGAACTTTGTAAAATTTGGTAATTTTTAGAGTTCGTCGGAATTTGGGGTTCCGTTCGCCGGAAACCGCCACGCACGGTGGCACGTGCGGCTGCGCATGGCCAGTGAGCCGACACTACGTTTTTATGAAAATTTCGTTATTCCAATTATGTTTTTGGTATCTATTTGACGTGTTTTGATTATTAACACGAATGTTGGATATTTCGATTAATTGTTTATTTTCGGAATTGGGTTGGAATTGAATTGTGAACTACGAAAGGCTTGATCCCAGTAAAGGGTACATAGGCAGTCTAACAGGGTTAGATGCAGCCTTAAATAATCGAGAATAATATTTGGTTGAGTAGTTGATTTAAGGAAAGAAATTTGATGAATAAGATGAAATTAAATCTTATGTTTTTTGTAAGTAAATTTTGGTTGTAGATTTTGTGAGTAATTAAGGAATTTTAAATAAAGAATGGTGTTTAATGGTAGTAATATAAATAAGAGTTTAAATTGGGCCTATGACAGAAATTATTTCACGTTACAACACCCTTCAGAGATGTTGACTCGAATTCCGTTAAGTATGTTTATCCTTGTAGGCATGTTTGTAGCTGGTATATTATCTTGTCACTTTAGCTAGATTAGAGAAATGCTTTAGAGCAACATTTTGAAAGGTAGAATACATTGCGTTTACTTATCACACTTGTGTGATAGGGGGATCGAGATGAGACATAGTGGGCAACGTCAAAACAAATTTGCATTGTTCTATAGGAATGTTGACGTTCTTATCTCCCTCTAATAGTGGGAAGACAGTTTCATTGAAGTGACAATCTACAAAATGATGGTAAAGAGATCGCTTGAAAGGGCTCTAAGAGAGTTAGTGTGAAGGAGAATCATAATTGACAAAGATTCATAACCTTATGTGAGGACCCATGTTGGTATGTTACGGTGGCGTAACTTGGCAAATGAAATGCACACCCAAATGCGTAAGTACGAAATGTAAAGTTCATACCCAGTAACCAAATGTAATGTCGAAATAGGTTGGGTGGCAATGGGCCTCAAGGCGGACTAACATAGATGTGTACAAGATTGCATAGCCTTAGGCAGAAACTGAAAACTTAGTGCGTTCACCAAGATTCGGGCGATCATTGAAATTGCGCTTTATGATCAATCTGCGAGGCTGTTTTGAAGTGAACATGGGAATTCGATATTCAATTATCCCAAAAGACATGCAATACTTTATAAAAAATCATTGATATAAACTATCTAGCATTATCCAATCTTCCAGACTTTATGGGATAATTAGGGTGGTGAACCCCTAAATCGGTCTGGAGGTTAAGCAGCAATGTGTGTGGACAAATATGTGACCAGTTTGTCTATTCATCAACCAAAACCATAAGTATTTATATGGTCCACATTTTGGTTAGATTAGTCTATATAATCCACTGTGAACAGAATGTCGTTTCATATCTTTGCTGGTGATGATTTAGAAAATCAATTTCCCCAACGAGCAGGCTCGGCAAAGTGTGCTTGTAAGCACATGATCCTTACTTAAGGCAAGGAGATGTGTTGTAGCATCATTGTATGACCTAAGTGTCCCAAAAGGTCGTGCCAAGGCAAGTAAACTGTTCGAATCACACAGCTTCAAGCCGGCCACACATGGCATATCCTAGTCGGGAGGTAGTCCATTGGCCCTAAAATGAAGCTTCAGGCTTATTTGTCGAGGTAGTGCAAAGATATATCACTCTATTTTCTTCCATAGTTTCATTCATGATCATTGTCATCTCGAATATCTTTAAAACTCAACAACATTCTTTCGGAACGGAGAGAATCTAAAGTCTCTTAAATAGTAATTTAATACCATTCATAAAATGAGGAGCATCCCAATGCTCTTAATCATGTTGGATAGACCTAAAGTCGTTGTTAGAGATGTGATTTAGGTATAAAGTTAGTGTGCATAGTATCGTATTCATCAAGATAACTAACTTTCCCACATTTGTACCTAATCACGTGTTTAATTGAATTCGGTCACATGTATTAGAAACATGATTCAATTAACTTATATTTGAGGACAATATCGATTAGATTATCCATAACTAAAACAAACACTGATAGGGATTTTACTACTCATGTGAACGGGCTAAAAACTCCTATTATAATTGCAAGAATCACAACGTTGTTGTAGTATAAACGGATCTTGCAAGGTCGTTCTCCACATGGATTATTAAAAAATTCGAAACTAACCAATTTCCAATTAATTATTGTAAGGTAGAAATTGAGGTGATTGATTTTATAGCCTACTTAAATTAAAAACGAAATTAATTAATAAAAATAAGACAATCTGCAATATTAAAAACTAGAAGAAAAAGAAAATAGTTTTGGGAGAAATCAAATTAAGAAAACACTAGGGTTCCACCATCACCTAGCAATCCTATGAACTTTTACCAATTACTTATGATCTACACATGCCACTTTGAAGGTTAGATTTTCCTAATTCATATTCTACTTGGAACCTCCAACATAGAACGTATATCTAACATGTAACTTGTCCGAACGTTCGGATCAAATCTGAACATGAAAGACTCATTATGCTTTATGAAAAACCATGCAACTCTTAAGACGTGGTATTCATCATAAGTGAAATTACAATTATTAATCACAAGAAGCCAGTGTCAATTTCAAGGAACCTTCCGACCAAAATTGCATCAAATTACTTTTCTAAAGATCCTAATGGTGATCAAGCATTAAGACAATTAGATAGTTTTTATCCCTGTGATTAACAATTCAAAGTATACATGCAATCAATCATAAGTAATTAAATAAAAATCACATATTCATGCTAAGGCTTAAGGCTTTGCCCTAGCAATAGGAATTAGTTACGCATATTCATAATTGAAATCATAGAAAATATTATTAAGAAAAGAATTGAAAACATCTTCAAGTAGAAAATCTCCAAAACCTTAGCAATTCTCTCTGTCTCCAAAATTGCATAAAATAAAGCGTAGTGAAAAACTATAGACGGCCAAGCAATATATCTGCTAAGCCCCCCAACAAACCCTAAAAATAGGTCATTTATTCCCCTTTGGAAACTAAAATTAATAATCAAATAAAATAGGAAACATAACCCTAAATTAAATGGTAAAATTCCCCTAAAATCTGAACAGCCACGTTTTGGACCCATAAGTTGCTCCAAAACTAGCCCAATATAGCTGGATCTAATGTTTGGAATATTCTAAACACTTCTCCAGAAGGCCAAGAACCCATTCGAGGTCATCTTGGGCTCCAAAAACACAATTTAAGCCCAAAAAAGTCATTTTCCAACACTGCGCATCGCTCCTTTATTTTATCGCCAGAAAATAACCGCTTGGTGGAGAAATCCCAAATTTTGATACGATCAAGCTAAGTGACTCACGAACGTCTCTAACTAGAATTACTCCAAAATTCGTCCATTTGGTTCTGTTTTGCTCCAGAGGAAGTCGAAAGTCCTATATTAAAAATACAATTCAAAGTATCAAAATTCTTCCAAAATATTAACCAAAATATACTAAGATTAGGGTAAAATATATAATATAAAATCTACTCATCAAACACCAAACGTGAATCAAAGAACATAGAAAAATGTTCACAAAGTAAAACAAAGTTACTAGGGGGATTCAGCCAATAAGGCCATTCATATCAAAATTCTCCTCTTCCATTGATGTTTGGTGGAGTAAAATTAGTCTCACATATTGACTATTAGAATGATACTCCTCAACAACATTGGTAGGGGTAAGAACATGTGCATAACCAATGATCGTTTCCATCAAAATGGATGTAGATTCTACAAGGTTGAGGTTCAGGAACATTATTCCTTATTCTTGAAGTTTTAGGTCTTAGGTGTCAAGGATCTCGCTTCAGGCATAATGCCACACCTTGGCAAGCCTTGATTCTACCATATGTTGTAAAAATAAACTCGAAATTTATGAGAGACACAGACTCAGAATTGGGTTCGAAAAGTTCCAGCCGAAGCTGAAGAGGTCAGTTCAGTACACCTCTACAGAAGTAGAACATACATTTTGGTGGGCCCTAGCTGAAACTAGGTATCACCATTCGGTAGACTCCAGCCAACTGGGTCTATATCGTTCGCGATACTTAAGCCGAAGCTGAGTCTATACATTTCTCTCACATTTGTGGTAGTAATCAGATCTGAGAATTTGGTAAACTTCTATTTTCTACGCTAACGCTTTAGGAGCAAGTTGGAAATATAGAAGGACGAGAAAAGTATTATCTAGTCAAAATTCGATCGGATTTATAAACTTTAGAATTGTACTCATTCATGGACATAATCAATGGGAATGTTTTCATGCTTCATGGTCGTTTCAAATATCTTCCTTTATTTTAAACGTACCTGATTGGCAGAAAACAACAAAAGCCTTTGAATTTGTAGAAGATCTTTCTCGAAAAGCTGAAATTGCATATCCAATGTGTTGTATCACGTTGAACAAAGAAAAATTAAATTGAATCAATAGCATGTAGATTAATTCAATAAAATAATAAATTAATCATAAAAGGAATGATCAAAATGTAATACTCCCCTGATTAAAGAATAAACTCTCTTTAGCAGCGTCAAGAGCGTGCTGATAACGTGTTATAGGTATAATTTACTAAACAATATAAAGATAACATAGAGGGGATGCGGCACAATAGAGAGAATGAGGCCTCGTTTGGCAGCTCGGACTGTACTGACTATTTCTGTCGGATAGGATAAATAGCCACCGGATAGGACTGACTAAATTAGTCGGGCGTTTGGTGCAGTATCGGACTAATGACCGTATTATTTATACTGTGTTTGGTACTGAACCAGATAGGACAAGGGAAAAAAAATTTGACGAATCTTTGTTTGTTTGTTGAACTTTTCTCATTTTTATACTTATTGAAAATCACACATTTTCAAATAACAAAGAAAAATAGTAAATTCCATACGTCAAATTCAAAAATATTTTCCAATAACATAAAAGAAGATTCACAAAAAACAACTACAGTCGTTACGTTATATAGATTAATCCAACCACATATCCAAGTTCATAAAATATACAAATGCAAGTTGGTTTCAGTAAGGAACAGTTTGTCTAGATAGCCAAAATATATGCATGCTGCTACTTTGCTTTCAATAAGAAGCAATTTGTCCAAGTACCCAATATATACATGCTGCAGCTTTTAACAAAATATATTGTTGTTGGTTTGAAATGTCAATTGCGGTTACTTTGTCCAAGTAACATGAGTACGGAGGCCTTTTTCGTTGCACCATCCAAAGAAAAGAATGTCCTCTCATTATGTGGCTTTTTGAAAAGGATATTCAATGCCTTGATTTGATCCTCAATAGACAAATCCATCTTTGACAATTCTGAAGCAATCTCAGGTTTTGGATCTACTGTATAATCATCCCCATCCCAACAAGGGAGGAACCTGGGAAGAAGAAGAAGAACACAGAACAGCACATAAGCTCCCTCCGGGAAAAAATTGAAGAGGCAATTAAGGAAAAAAATTGTAATATTTTGTTTTAAATGCACTGTATAATCATCCCCATCCCAACAACAAAAAATAAAGGAAAAGCTATGTTAAATACAAAAATCTCAATCTTTCAACCATAAACATACATGCAAATGTTAAATACAAAAAGCTATGATACTAAAGCATGTATAAATAAAGCGTTCATCATGCATGGAAGATATTTCCTTCATGCCCGTTGTTCCCTCCATCAGTCCAATCAATTTGGCAAAGAAAAGTGTAAACTTCTTTGTATAGAGGAGTATGTAAAATGAACTTAAGCAACTTATACAAATATGTTTGTATAGAACCAATTATCCTATCAACATACACCAACCAATTATCCTATCAACATAATTGAAAAATGTATGCATTCTTCTTTCGTGGCAGTATTTATATATGTATATCCCAAACAGGTAGGTATATATATATATATATGTCCTTTTTTTTAGATACTCTACTTTAAACTATACTAAAGAGAAGGAGAGTTTCATCCTCAAGATGCAATGGATTGAAGAAGAATGTCCTAATCACCAAGCAATCTATCACTTGCAAGTATATGCCTTTTTAGATCAACAGAATTCCAAATATTCAATCCCTACTTAATAACCATCAATTGAATGCAGATTACTATATACTCCACAACCGAATGACCAGTTCTTCAAAATAAAACATTTTTGCTTATTGAATATATTGGCTACTATGCAGTAAACCAGAACTTGGGATAGATAATAACCTTGCTTTCAGTCTGGTCTTGCTTTTCTGCAAACTCTTCCCTCTGCTTTGCTTTCTCCTTAAACACCAACAAACACAGGGAGCATCAACAAAACAAATATTTCTTGCAATCATAAAGGCCAGATGCATTAATGTCGCAAACATTATGCCCAAACAACCAATAAGAGAAATTGAACCAACAAAACCAAGACAACCCCTCTAAAAATCTGATAAATACAATGAATAAAATAACTAAAAAAGCTTAAAAGGAACAAGATTTGAAAGCCTAACAATAAAATACCCAAGAGGATAAACATTTCCGTGAAGAGGAAAAACATGCAGAGTCTGTCCTCTTTCTCTTCCACTCGGTGGGTTGGGATCGAAATTCCAGAAAAGGGTTCGAAGGTTTTGGATCAGAGAATCGCAGGAATTCAAGAAAAAAGGAAATGGCTTTGAGAGCTTCGAGTCTCAGGTATTCAACCCAACAACAAACCCTAATTCGACCCCAACAACAAACCCTAAAATTCGAACATTCTAATTAAAACACAAAATTACATAATCAATTGCAAAATTACAGAGATAACAATAACTAGATTCAAACAATTGAAAGAAAATTGCAAGAAAATTAGAAAGAGGGGGAAGAACAGAGGGAGGGGCGGAACCTGGGAAGAAGAAGAAGAATGAGAAGAAAACCTGTGAGCGGTGCGTCTGGAGGGGAAGGAGAGAGCAAGAGAGCGTTCTCAGGAAGGAGCCGACTAAATTGTCCCGTGGTCTTAGGGGGGACAAGGAAACGGGTGTTTACCGTATAAAGTAGGTGGGCCCGGATTTTTTAATCCGGTGCTTATTTAATCCAAACAGACACCAAACACCGTATTCCGTATTATTAGTACTATCAGATGCCTTATACGGTGTGCCAAACAGGCCCTGAGAGAGAGGTGTAATTGTGAGGTGTGTGTTATTCCACCCCATTGTGCCTTTATTTATAGTAGTGGGGAAGATAAGTTCCTTACTCCAATATGATTATAACACTAATAGGATAATATCTAATCTAAGAGATATGGTAGAAACCCATAAGGATATCCCAAACATGATAGGATTTACATAATCACATTCCTAATCTAATAGGACTGCAACTGAGTTAAAATTTTAAATTGATTTTTTTAAATCAAATTATGTGGGGGTTGATGATTGAATTATTACTTAAGTGTTGATTAACATGCTTGTTGATGCACAAAATTGGGTCAATCTTAGACCAAAGTAAATCCGATCGTAAATCACACAAACACACAAGAACACAAAGATATATTGTGGTTCACCTCAAGTTGAGGCTACGTCCACATTGATGTCGATCCAGTTTCACTATGTAAATTGAGGGTTACAATATGGAGGCTAGAGTTTGCTTTCTTTGCCATATCCCTCCTAAAGTGAGGTGAAGGATCACTTTTATAGAATAAGGGTTCCCTTCACCTCCTACACGCTTCATGAGCTAGGTCGTGAGGCCCAAATACCAAGGCCCAATACATGGTACAACAGGAGTCCCCCAAGTCTTCAGTCAAGAGAGCCTTTTGGTTGGAGACTTCAAATCCAATCCATGTGCAGGTCGAAGTAACTAGATGTCATCCAAAACCAGTGCTCGACATGAGGCGGTGTTCAATGTGAATCAATACTTAGCTAGAGGTAGCACACATTTCAAGGTTACTCAGCTAGAGGCAATGCTAGAGGCGAGGCGGCTCGGCTAGAGGCGAGGCGGCTCGGCTCGTGGCGTTCCTCATTGCGAGTATGCACTCGATGTCAGCTTTCGCTCATTATGAGTTAACTCTCGACATGACTCGGGTCCGCTTGTCAAGTTCGCATATTGGGTCTATGTGTTGGGTCCACGGATTGGGTCCATAAGTTGGGTCTTTAAGTCAAGGCCATACGTAGGGACTTGGAGTTGGGTCCATGAGTCAAGATCCGAGTTGAAGGGTGTCCAAGTTTGTGGGTGTCCAATCTCGTAAGTGCTTGAACGAATAGGTGTCCAAGCTTGCAGGTGTCCGATTGCATAAGTGTTCAAATGAGTGAGTGTCCGAGCAAGTGGGTGTTCGGTCTAACATGAGATCACCGTTTAGACTAAATCTTGGTCATCATAAGCATGTGGCTTATCAATCTATAAGCTGATCAGTAGTGTGGACTACCATAATTTTGGTCTTTGGTTAATCAATAATATGCATGAGCATCGTATAAAAGCAATCAATCGTCAAAGTGTGCATATTGGGAACACTGTCATACATAGATCATACAAACATATAATAAAGTAGCATGCTTAGTGAAAAGTTATATGACAATATGATTCAATGAAATATATTAATGTAACATAGAATGCATGTGGTGCGGTTGCCATGTACGAATCAAACAACTAAAATCATGTTAAAATAAAATGGATTATCTCATTCGTGGGTTTTCCCAGACAGTGGGATAGTGAGTATATATGTAACTCCATATTTGTACCCTGCCACCCAAGACTTGAATGCTTATGAAAGGCTAATAATCCCACCAGCATAAGGGTGTCGGAGAAACAATGGGGAGGTTTGAGATCGTTCTATATTTCACAAGCATCTTGAACGAACATTGACTTAAGCATTAGAGTGCTTTCTTGTAGGTCCCCCGCTCTTATGGATGACAAGCAAAGATGGTGTCTAAGGCTTCTTAATGTGTTCAAGATTATTTGTTGATGGAGAATTAGAGTACCCAATTTTTTTTGCTCCAACATGAAAGATTGAATAAAATAACGGGAAATGACCCAACACAGAAAAACAAAGAGGCTAAGCTTGCCCAAGTTATCATTGAAACCGAGAAATAGATCAACAAAATTAGTTTCCAAAACGAATCACTTTAAAAAAAATAATGAACATGTTATTATTATTATAATTTTTTTTAGCTTTAGAAAATAAAAAACACATAGCAGTTTTTACTGAGCCACATCAACTAAGTACATTGAGCATTATTCTAAAAATTTTCGCCTAGGCGCTAGGCGGTTAGCCACCACCCCGATTAGTCTCTAGGCGTTTGAAAATTAAGAAATTGCACCTAGACCCGCTTAGATGTCCGCCTAGCCTGCCTAAACCCACCTAGGCGCCACCTGGGTCTTGACTCTCACTTAAATAGAAAATAGATAACTTTCATTTTACATTTTATTTTTTCAATAAAATGTATGAGACTTGTTGAATACTTGGGTAAACACTCATTATATAATTATTTCCATGTTTTTAATATGTTCTAATACTTTATAACCTACATGTCATTTTACTTTGCGATTTATGTATACAATTATGTGTCTTTTATGTACAAATATATACTTATATACAATATATATTAAATTTACTTAAATCCATCTAGGCCCGTTGATAGGGATTTTACCACACATGCAAAAGGGTTAAAAACTCCTATAATATTTGCAAGAATGACAAGGTTATTGTAATACAAATGGATCTCGTAAGGTCGTTCTCCACATGGATTATTAAATCATTCGAGGCAAACCAAATTCCAAATAATTATTGTAAAACATAAAGTTGAGATGATTTTTATGACCTAATTTAATAAAAATGAATTTAATTAACAAAAGTAAACCAATCTGCAATATTAAAGATGAGGAAAAAGGAAACAGTTTTGTAGAAATCCAATTAAGAAAGCATTAGGGATCCGCCGTCACCTTAACAATCCTATATAGTTCTCCCAATTACTTATGACCTATACATGCATATTTCGAAGGTTAGGTTTTTCCTAATATATGCCTACTTGGACCCCCAATATAGAGCGTATATCAAGCATGCAATCCATCTGTGATATTCAGATCAAACCTAAACATGCATGACTCATTAAGTTTTGTGAAACCTTTTGAAAAACCATACAACCTTTAAGATGTGCTATTCATCCTAAGTGAACTTGCACATATTAATCACAAGAAGCCTTCGTCATTTCAAGGACCGACCTCTGACCAAAATTGCATCAAATTACCTTTCTAAACATCCTAATGGTTGTGAATCATCAAGACACTTAGACAATATAAACCAATGATTAATAATTTGAAAACTTTCATGCATATAATCATAAGCAAATTGAAGAGAAACTACATATTCTTGCTAAGACACGTGACCTCACCGTAGCAAAAAAAAAAAAAAAAAAAAAAAAAGTTATGCATATTCATAATAAAAATCACAAAGTTCTTTATTGAATTAATAAAAGATCGAAAACACCTTGAATGAAAAAGTTTGAAAATTTCTACGCTTGGCCAATTTCCTCTCTTCCAGAATGCACGGAGAAGAAGTAGCCGCTAGGAATAGGGCCGGCCAAGCTTATTTAACCTAGTAAAAATTAATCCTCCTAAAACAAAGGTCTTCCAATCTAACTAGGAAACTAAATACTTGAATAAAATAGGAAACATAACCCTAAATTAAATGATGAAATTCACCTAAAATCTGAACAGCCACGTTTTGGACCCCTAAACTGCCCCAAAACCGGCCTAATATAGATGGATTTAATTTTTGGAATATTATGAACACTTTCCAGAAGGTCATGAACCCATCATATGTCATCTTGGGCTCCAAAAATGCAATTTAAGCCCAAAAACATCATTTTTCAGCAATGCACACTGCTTATTTATTCCATTGTCAAAACATAACCGCTTGGTAGAAAAATCCTAAATTTTGACATGAATACGCCAAGAGACACATGAACGTCCTCCAACTTGAATCACTGTAAATTCGTTTGTTTGATCACGTTTTGCTCCAAAGGAATTCAAATGTCCTATATTAAAAATATAAAACAACGTATCAAAATTCTACCAAAACAAATTAAGAATAAGGTAAAATATATAATATGAAATTGACTCATCACCCGTCTAGCCACCTAGGTGCTAGGCTCCATTTTGCTATCTGACTAGCATCTAGCATTTTTAGAACCTCTAAATATTATTCAAAGAAGAATGGCCTGGCGAGGTCCCCAATTCCAAGAACTTGAAACCCTTGTTTATTGTTGAGTTACGTATTCCCAATTCTTCCAGACAACATTATTAAACAGAGTACCCAGCATTCATTATCTTGTTAACGATGAACTATACTTAAAAGCGGTGATAATCCATGCCCAAATGTAATGGGTAGCTTGTTGGCAGGCCCATTGGACTATGTTTGTATGAATTGATGTAGAACGAAGCCCATATGTGGCCCAACCATGCTACTAACGAGTTTTTCCTGCCTTTGCTAAGCCATTGTGCCGACTCCACATACATTCATAAATCAAGGTAAGTGTATGTTACACACAATGTTTTTTTTTTTTTTCTAGCAAACGATATTTTCTGCATTAAGAGAGTAGAAGAGTAGGGTAAGCTTCATAATGAGTTAGTAATAATGTCGTTCAAATTAGTCTTTGGCAAAAATTGAACCTAAGACCTCTCACTTACAGGTAAAGAGGAATACTATTAACCATAGTATTACGTGTCTGTTGCACCCAAAATTTAACAAATAAGGAATCAAAAAGTTGAAAGAAGATCCCATGAACGAGGAACTAAAGAAGGAACAACCCCAAAAATTATAGTATTACACCAAAGGCAAAAAAGTTCCCTTATTTCCTTCCTTATAGGATAGTGGTCCCACCTTGTATTTTTAGCTTTCAGTTTTTGTACTTGAGATAAAAGAAAATTACATGAAAGGCATCAAAATTCGCCCACCACAAAGTTATTCACAAGAATGAGTCATTTCACGTCAATTGCCCGTTGAACTCACAATAGAATCAAGGGAATTTTAACAAAAAATACTCGGTACTGTTGATTTTAACGAAAAATCATATTTTTACACTAAAAAAACCAATTCTAGTACTATTTACTTTACCCTTCATTTTATCCTTATCGTTAAAACTTAAAATTTTCAAGTTATTTTCATTAGTTTTCTTTAAAATCAAACATGAGATTTGCTTCAATCAAACAAATACTATTTGGCGAAAGCTATTTGATTCTTTATACAAAACCATAATAGAAAAAAAGAAATTAAATCAACTCGGAACCTTAATGCAATAGTAAATACTTTTAATTAACTTAGCTACAAAATCTTTACCAAAAAAAAAAGAAAAAAAAAGGGATTATTAGAGGAGTTTAATTAGATCCATCTCATATATATTTGTGAAAATATTTAGGAGCCTCGCAAAGGCGCGGACCTCACCTCAGATCCCACGTAGGTAGCCATGCAAAATAGGCGGCTACTCAGCCTAGTCTAGAATTGTCAAAACGTACATGATTGATTAGAAAGCAAAAGATTCCTACATATCGATTGTCACCTTATCAAAACTCCCAGAAAAGCACAGGCTGTCAACAGACTCAACACCAATAACATTGTAAATACCAAAATGATAGCTCAAAAGTAGTGGAACAGACTCACCACCAACAACTAACTACCTAATTAAGCTAGCTACCTAGTGTAATTAATTTTTATTGTGCCATCTTAATGCAATTCCTTGATGTGTAGGAAGAAATTGTGTAAATAGTCTCAATTTTAATTCAATTAGAGTAATGGTTTCTTAACTAAAAATTCGTAACTATTGATCTCTTAACTTATCAAAATGTGCAACTATGATCATTTTCATCAACTTCGTTAGAACTTCCGTCAAAATGAGTTATGTGTCATGCATGTGAGGCTAAATCAAGGGCTAATTATGGAAAACAGAATGAGAATAATTATAGCAATGATCCCTCAAATTTTACCCACTTGGAGAAATGGTTCCTTAACTTTAACCCAATTGTACAACGGTCATTCCAACATGACTCATTTTGACGGATTCTGACGGAGTTGACGAAAAAGACCATAGCTGGACATTTTGATGAGTTAAGGGACCAATGGTCATGAATTTTTAGTCGAGAGACAATTGTTCCAATTGGGTTAAAATTGAGGCACTAATATTACTACTGTTTTCTTAAACCGTAGATAATAACCTCAGACTTTGATCTCATTCTATAGATGTCTTTATCCACATGTATGCAAACATTAAGTTCGAGAATAACTCGGAATTCTTGTGAATAAGAGTATTCACTCATGATTCATGCATTTAAGGTCATGTGTTTGATTATTATTTCTCCTAATATCATGTATAATACATTAAAAAATATTTATAACAATAGTAGTTATTAGTTTTTACTCTGCTTGTGATTCAATAATATTATTTAGGCATAAAACTGATACATTGGTAGACCTCTAGAAAAGAAGATGATCATGCAAGTCTAAAAAAATATTGTCACTACAAATCCTTCCGCTATTCGTGCAAGCAACATACACTACTAGAAATTTGGCTAAAAGCCACTCTTTTTATTGGTGTCTACAACATTCCAAATGGCCAGTAGATTCGAATTGTATTACATGCATTTTAGTAATAGCTCTGTACTATATTAAAACTCAGCTTCTTAATATAAAATTCACATGAAATTTAAATTTGCAAAAGGATTCAGATTTCCAACCAACCACACTTTATATCCAATAGATTTATCAATAACAAGGTTTGTGCTACATAAGAAAGCATATTACATTCAACGATGTTGTCCAACACAACCAAGTACCCAAGGGTGATGACGTTACATTTTATAACACCTATGTACCTATGCACATCCACCAACAGCAAATTGATAACTAACAAAATATGCCTAATTGGTTCTATGCCTTCCCTATGGCATTTGTACTATATACATCAAGCAAAATTCACAAAAAGGATCACATTTAACTTTTCACTTACTGATGCCAGTGACATTCACCATGCATGGACGATACCTAATCACATCATCTGTGTCAATATTCTGCAACACAACAAAATCATCATCTTCAACTTCTCCACTTGCTTGGATCTCCAAACCAGTCCCTTGTTCAATTCTATTGACACAAACTTGAGTCACATCGACTCTATATGGTTCCACCATGCCTCCATCAACAGTCTTCTTCAACGCGGACATAATTTCAGCCTTCATTTCATGCTTCATGTTCTCCAAGTCCACCCATCTATTGGGTGCCACCATTGAATCGGTATGCTCTTTCCTCAATTGTGCAACCACATTTGCTGACTCAATCATTTGTCTTTCCTCTCTCTCACTTGCCACCATCCTAAGTATCTTAATTTCAATATTAGCAGCTTTTCTTTGCTCCTCATATGATGCTCTAATTGCTTCAACCTCTCTACAAATTCCTTTTTTTTCTCAATTATAATACCTGGCACGTCAGACCACACAACCCTTGTCCCAAACCCTCTTACACGGTTGTTTCTCTCAGGCCCCAATACATCAGCGTACACAATATGGCGAACCTCATTAGTTATGATCTCATTCCTATCCTCGTACAGTTTCATATTTGTATTGAAATCATCCTGCAAGTACTTGCCAAGATTAATTACTAATGTATATGCACTCTATATACATTTGAAAGCCTTATAAATCAAAGATATTCAAAGATATTCCAACCATGTTTCTCAATAATACGTGTACTATGAGTGATTGTTCTATTTTTCAGGCTATAGTGCATACCAATATGGGAATCTTTTTCATTACTTCACTGTATTCACTAATGCAAGTTGCCATTGGCTTATGCTCTTTGTTTCATTGACATTAAATAGCAATTAATCTAAAACACCTGATTGTTCAGAATCCACAAACCTTTTATATATCTTTCCTACTATTAGACGATATGGGGTGATTGATGCTACATATGGGTGACTGGTACTGCATAGGACTAATGCAGCATCAGTCACCCCATATTGTCTAATACCTACATATAAATAGTAACAGCTGGTAATTGATGGCATACTTACAATTATTACAGTTGACCGAGCATCCACTGGTTCCCCATTCTTCCGTGTATGTGTCAGCTTAAATAATGTAATGCAGTTCGATTTGCTTCCATTTACTTGTTCCTGTTAACATAAACTGTCAAACAATTAATTTCCACATTATTTCATATCTTGACATCAATTGGCACCTTCATTCCATTTTCACTAACATGTACTTAATGTACCATAACATAAAACACCTGGAAGAGCCTTACATGTTCGTGTCTGATTTGTGCAAAAGTCTTGGTTCTAGTCGTGTGATTTATTTGTAGGATCTTCCTGTTCTTTCTACATGATGTAGCACGCTTCTGCATATGTCAAGTTTAGCATGCATTAGTAAGGCTATGTGAAAGGAAATTCATCCTAATTTCCAATACATACAATCCATACATTTATCATCCATATTATGTCATAACTAAATGAAGCATATATGGTGTATAAAAAAGGAAGAACATTTGTTGATTGTGTGTGGTACCTGAGCATCTACGGTATCCCATAGCTACACTAACAATTTCCATTGGCCTTGGTTAACACGTCCATAATGACAATGGAACTTCTCTGCTAATGGTGAGTGAAGGCATGGGGTATAGTATGCCTTCTTGAGGTTTGCCTTGTATTTTTTTCCATCCATCATTCAACTTCGTCTCACAAACTCGCCGAATTTTTGGCTCCAATTCTAGTGTTATAGCATGTGTCCAATCAAGAGTCCCCTGCCCATGTACACATATATGATGTTGTTAATTATGCACCATCATTTAATATATGAAATATGAATCTGTACAGTTACTTTGTAATACCCCTCCAGTAGGTTTCAAATATTTTTCTCGTATAACAAATTAAAATTGAAGGAGACAAAGTTAAAAGTAGCCATCTTGCACATCACCAATCTGCATGGATGTTGCCTTTTAGTGGTGCATAATGTGTTGTGGACCCTATTCTAATTGTATATGGAGTCTTTTACTAAGTAATTGGTGCGTCTTATTTCAAATATATCACAATGAAACGTAATTTATTCTAGTGTTCCTTTTTGAGTGACCAACTGCAAAATAATTGACATAACCAATGAAGAGTTAAACTTGTGTATGGATAATAGCATCTGAGGTCAAAGTAGGTTTGGAATGAATTAACCATGATTAAAAACTTATGGTTTTAACTTGCTTGTTGACAAAGTAAATAAAAGCCTTCCACTAATGGCATTTTGTGGGTTTTTTTTTATTCGAGGGTTAAAACTAAAAGACAATGACATAACTAGCTATATATATAGGAATACCAACCAACCATTAATGCCTCTTCTATTGATTTACCTTAATCCTCCGCCAAGCACGATCCATGTTTGAAGCCCTGTTGAAAGGCCTTCAATCAACTATGTTAATTGGAAAATATGATGGTTCTTGAGATAACATTCCTATGAACCTAGAAAATCTAGCAACAGTATGAGGAGGCTCTACCGACTGCCTTTTCTCATTAAATTTCATCAGTTCCCTTATACCATTTGGTGCCCATCGTGGCCTATTTATCCCCTTGGGAGCCTGTGCTCTACGGGTCATATGTTGACGTTCATCCATGATGCCTTCGACATTATTTGGAACCATGAAATGATCTATGTGGTCATGTTCCATCAGGTTGAATGCCGGAGGTTAAGTTTCGAAGCCATCGTCATTCGACATTGATGCAAGTGAGTTATTGTTGCTGACCCACATAACCGAAGTAATTACCTTTCATGTAAACACAAGACAGGTGTGTTAAATTAACATTTGTAAACAAAAACATTTCTATTTAATACCTCAGTTAATTTTCTGGTAAGAAGATAAGATTAGTAGATACCTCGTGAAATGGCTTCAATGAAACCTCTGTGCCCTCAAGATATTTTCTTGTTTGAGTTGATAACTTGATGCAATTAAACAAGCAAAGTGAATAAAGTGATATCTATTACGCCATACACGTTTCCTTTTTGAAATCCAATATTCAAATTCCAGCAAATAGTTAAGGCGGGAAGTCCTTCCCCTAAGTAATCCTTAGTAAAAATTGATATACCCTTATGGAGGTAAGCCCCTAGCCACAAACTGGCTAGGTGTTGCTATTACCAAATAAAAAAATTGGCAGCCCATTAAATAATTTGGAAGTCGGTGAGTTGGCAAATTTGGAAATCATGGTTGATGCGATTGGCATATGCATTGTGTGGACAACAGTTCAGTGTTTTTTGAAGTAGAATCCCGGGACTATTACTTGTTGACACTTTAATTAAATTTTTTTACACTAAGTGGGTGTGAACTTACAAGTACCCTGCCTTTCATTCTAATGTCAATTATAAATATCAACCATGAAGAGTTTTTTGGACTTACAGCAGCTTCAAAAACTCTCAAAATCACACCTAATCACCAATGGCCCATTTATTCCCAAACACTCGCAGATAGTTGTTTAGTAGCACAAATGAACCCCTTGTTCTTGCGATTGATCATGAAGTAATTGGTTCCATGATGCCTACCCCAACCAATAACACCGCAACCTCGGTTCTCACCCAGGAAAACCTTGTCTCTGTACTCACTGCCAACTTGAAGATCCTGATTTTTAGCGTTACCTAGAGGCTAACTTTCACGTCAAAATCGAGTACAAGCAAAATCCTACACTACAGTCAGGTTCCAATCAGCAGTTTGAATCCCCTGCAAAGATAACTATTGCTTAGGGTGAATGGAATGACTTTTTGCATGCCTCAAACATGCATGTTTACCCTCATCAATCACCTAATCCCTTGATCAATATTTACTGTCCTCGTTATGATGAGGCAGTGAAAAATGTGTTGTTGAAAGATGAGCATTTTCCATCTGATCTTCCAGGTTTCGGTGTGAACATGATTTCACCCTAGTCTAACGAAATCGGCTACGTGAAGCAGGATAGCAGTGGAAAGCAACCTTGCATTAATGGTGATACTGACAAATTAATGACTACTGGAAAACAACCTTCCATTAGTGGTGACACAGTGAAAATAATATCATCTTTTTTCCTAGGTGATTCATACCGCTTTGATCCTATTAAGATTTGCAATGTTGTACACTTCGATTCTAATTCTGATTGTACTAGTACTATGAGGACTCATCATCCTAAAAAAAGTTACAAGGCTGTTATGGAGTGTGCTGCGTGCGAATATGTGGGTGGTCAAGAACACTGTGATTGGATGAATTGTGCTACATGTAAAGCAAAACAGGAAGCCATCTCTATTCAAATTAAGAGTGCAAAATCACCATCCAATGATGTTTATGGTAAGAATAGATGAACCTAGGTGGGAATGGATGTTTTATTATGGTATTAGTATTCACGTATGTCCAGTGCAGGCAAGATATCAACCTTTACAAAAAAAAAAAAAATCTCTACTCTTTTGCTCTATGTAAACATTCCTTCTCAGTTTGTACCACCATAGAAGATATGGATGTTTATATTTTGAACCTAGGTAGTTGGTAACTATATAGACTGCTCTGTGGTTTTTGTTTCTGTATGGATGGTTTATGGAATCAAAATCTTGTAAGACTACTCTGTGTATTTTGCAATTATAAAAATGTGTACTATTTTAATTTATATGTATTCAACTACAGTTGTGCTAATTAAATATCATGACAATATAACTGGTTAATTCACAATTCATTTCATACCTCGATTATATTCTTACTATTGAATTATCGAGTGCGAGATAAAAAAGAACAAGCAGCAATGTTATGTCTAGAAGGCTTCAACATACTATAATGATTTGAATTAGGACAAACCCATGCTCCAGTGCACCTCCAGTCATCCTTCCTATCTGAAGCTGCCACATAAAGACACTAGTTTAATATATTGCATATAATACCGAATCAAAAAACTAATAGTTAGGACATTACCCTATTCTAATTGAATGTCAAAATGTACAAATATTTCCATATCCTACAATACTTTCATTGAATCAATACTTCCTATAACTATTACCTTAATCAAAAGTGAGATGCTTTTACAACCATTCTTCGAAGTCTTGGGCGTCTACATCGCTTCTAACTCGAACCTCATCATTATGACCAGTTGCTTGTTCCACATCCTGTCTATCGCACGGATCATGATTATGTGTTGATGACATATCAAAGAAATCACGTGGTCTCGTTTTGATTGCAACGTGCCATTCAATATCTATTAGGTCTTGCACATAGAACACTTGTAGTGCTTGTGATGTGAGAATGAAGGGGTCACTCGGAGATGAAATCTTATTGAAGTTAACCAATCTAAAGCCATATCTATCTGTTTTTACTCCATGACCAGTATTTCTGGAAATGCCATCAAACCAGTTGCACTTGAATAATACCATTATGCGTTCTATATGGTACTTGATTTCAAATACATCAGTTAGAACCCCATAGTAGTTTACCAAACCAATAACAGGGTTCCAGTCACATAGGCTAGCATAACTTGGAACATCAGATTGTAGGAAAACACCATAGTTTTGGTATTTCCTATTGGATTGTGTGCCTCTAACTTTGAACTTGAACCTATTACATACAAAAATCTTATATCTCTGACACCACTTACTAGGTCCATTAGCAAGCGCCACCAAGTCGTCAGTTGCCCTTGGATCACCTAATTGTTGCAATTGATTAACCTACACAATTTACACACAGGTTCATATGCATAGTTCATAATAGGAAGATAAATAGGAAACCATTATATGCATAATCAACTTATTCCATACTAAAATGTTTTCCAAACCAATATGGGAAGGATTTAATAGCTTATTTCTATGCTTGTAGAATGGTTTCACACCTCCCTCGAGTTCTTTGAGCATTCTCCACGTAACTTCATTATGTGAAAATAATGTCAATGTTACTCTGTATAACCACAAGTTGTGTTTCAAAATTTGGGGCCATTCAACTGCAGTCTATATCATTTAAGTTTAATTACCTCTTATATGCCATTGACTTATCACAATTAGCTAAAACATACGATCGTGCAATCTCCCAATCGTGGTTGTCAAGATGATAATCTTCCCGCATACCAAGTGAATGCCCGGTGACACAAAATATGTCAATGTCACCCTCATGGTCAGGATGTATTCTATGTTCATTTCGGCTTGGATGGTTCAAACGTGTCTCCACGCCTTCCTAGTACATCGCACAAAAAGACAAGCACTCCCCAACCAGATATCCTTGGGTTATGCTTCCCTCAGGTCAATTTTTATTTCGAACATACTTCTTCAAGGTTAGCAGGTACCTAATTTAAATACTACAAACTCAGTTTTGCCGTTATAAATTGTATGATGCACAAATGTAATGCCCATGGAAATATATTAAAAGTTAAGGAATACCTTTCAATTGGGTACATCCATCTGTAGTGTACCGGACTTGCAAGTGCAGCTTCCTCGGCAAGATCTATTGTGACGTGAAGACTGATGATAAAGAATGCAGGGGGTAATATCCTTTCCAATTGGCATAGGATCATAACTATTTTGGGTGTAAGTTTGCAAAATTCTTCCACTGACCTTTTTTTTATACACAAATGTCTTAAGAATGCACTTAGTTTCAATAATATCTGTGCAATCCTAGTTGGGAGGCTTTTGCGTATGGCAATTGGAAGGAATTGTTGCATTAAAACATGCCAATCATGACTTTTAAGTCCATTTACAATCTTTTCCTTTACATGCATAAGCTGTGAAATATTTGACGAGTAATTGTCAGGCACTTTTGTTGAGGCTAAAACCTTGCAAAACAATTCCTTCTCCAATGGTTTCATAGTATATGCACCAGGAGACATCTTTGGCTTTCCATTCACAAATTTTCTCTGCAACTTCGATTTCATGCCCATCAATTTTGGGTCCAACCTTGCATTCAAGTTATCCTTGCTTTTCCCAACAATACCCAACAGAGTTGCAACCAAACTTTTAGTGATATTTTTTTCAATATGCATGACATCAAGGCAGTGTCGAAGGACAAGATGTTCCCAATATGGCAATTTGAAGAAAATACTATGTTTCTTATATGGCCCAACTGTTGGTATAGGTGGTGGTCTTTTATCTTCAACCTCTTTCCGTGGGGTCTTGCCATATTTGAACTGTAAAATGGACAACCGTTGAAGGCATTCCCATCCGGTCATGGGGGAAGGTGCTTGCTCTCTTTCGTCAGAAAGATTAAAGGCTTTCATCTGTCGACGAAAAACATGTAACATGGGCAAGAAACGACAGTGACCTATATAACAATATTTCCTACCCTTTTTTAGATATGTTGACTCAGTCTTGTAGTTGCAATGAGGACATGCTAATTTCCCATGTGTGCTCCAACCGGGCAAGTTCCCATAGGCGGGGAAGTCACTAATAATCCACAAAACAACTGCTCGTAAGGTGAAGGTCTCTTGCCTAAACATATCATAAGTGGGAACCCCTGAGGTCCACAATACCTTCAGCTCATCTATTAATGGTTCAAGGTATATATCAATATCATTTCTCGGAGATTCTTTTCCCGGTATTAACAAAGCCATCAATATGAATGGTGATTTCATACACAACCAAGGTGCTAAATTGTATATGGTCAACAATACTGGCTAGGTGCTATAGTCGGTGCTCCATTTTCTAAAAGGGTTGAATCTGTCACTTGCCAACCCAAGACGTACATTACGCATTTTGCCACCAAATGTTGGAAATTTCATATCTAATTGCTTCCATGCAAATGAATCAGCTGGATGTCTTAAGAAGCCATCCTCGGAGTGAGAAAGACCATGCCAACACATGTCTTTACTGGTGTGTTAAGACATGTAAAGCCTTTGTAAGTGAGGTGTAATAGGAAAATATGTTAGCACCTTCCGAGGTATTCTCTTTTTACTGCTTTGCGTTGTGTCATCTACCTCGGTTGTATATCTGGACACACCATATATATGACAAACATCTAAACCACTGTTATGTTTCCAATATAGCAAGCAGTCATTTTCACATGCATGGATCTTTTGGTGAGGCAACATAAAATTTTTCAGCAATCCTTTTGTACTCATCACCTTCTTTGAAAAAGAATGACCATTTAGAAGTATATGTTTCAAAAGCTGAAGATTAGCTTGCATTGCAATTTTGCTGCACCCATATAAGCACTTGTTTTGAAATACTCGTATTAGGAAATCCATTTTCTTCATACAACAACTCGGATATAATTCCATGTTGGCGTCTTGCACCAGGGCTTCAAACTTACGTGCATATGCATGTATTAGAGCTTCCTAACTGCTGGGATTATTAATAGGCATGCCACCCATTACACTGGGACCCGAGAAAATATCTTCAAACAAGGGGCCTAGTTCACAATGACGAGTATTAACGACAACAATTTGTTGTGCAGATTGGCTTCTTGGAAGAGGGTCACCAAATGTCTCTCCATGCCATACCCATGAGCCTTCCAAGTATGAATGGTCCATACCCTCAACAATTAGATGCGCTTCAACTTCATTGTTACTCAACCAGAACCTATTCAAGCATTTAGCACATGGACATTTGATGTTGCCATCATGAGAATAGACTTGCAATGAGTTTGAGATAAATTTTGCTAGCCCTGTTCTGTAATCCTCTGTAAATGGATTCAAAGTGGCCTAACTTTTGTCCATCGTGATTGAATATAATAAATAGTTTCCTGAATTGGAACAATAAGGTGCCTAATGATTAAGAAGTCAAGTAAAATATGTAATTGAAACAAATTAAGTAAATATAGTATGTGAATAAAGATGCAAAAAATTACAATTTCCAACTGCAAGGGAGAGTATATATTGTACGAACGAATTATTTGTAATAGGAAAACAAAAATTCTATCGATTTTATGAGTGGCATTGTATGTATAAGGCTTGTACATAGAACACAGGGTGTAAAGGATAGTAACAAGTTCATATAATTCACCAGAGGCCCAACTTTTGCACACTCCTAAAGCAAATCCCGAACACACAAAAAATAACAAGAAACACTCAAGTTTATACCAAGAAGAGAATTTACAGAAAATTGGTCTTTACTGCTTTGGTTTCTCAATAAAAAAGGTAGAGGTAATAAGTATCTTTTGTATACAGCATTTGTATAGTATTTGTAGGAATGTTAATCGTGTGTCCTTCCAAATTTGTCTCTATCTATAGAGGTTTAAGTGTTCCATTCTAGAATGGTTAAACAACCATTCAAAACATCAAATCTCTTGATTTGTACCATTTGATTAAGAGGTGCGACTTCAAGAAAGATATATCTACCCATTTGAATTCAATCTCAAACTTCCAAAACAGTTGACGACAAACTGATCAACTCTTACCCTACTAATGTAATGTATAGAAGGTGAGCAAGTTTAGCATATTACTTGAATGAAGAAAGACAGAGCTCTTTAGTCAAGACATGTCGAAAACCCCCTGTGATTATTGAATGCTAATCCATCACTCTTGGAGAGCAGTGCAAATGTTGTAATGAGGGGAAATATCCTATATATATATATTGATGAGACATAATGAAGTGCACGTAGGTAAACAGCAGGGAGTTGTCCAACAGAGGTCATGTCGCTTCCTCGTCCACTAATAATAACATTGTTTTGAAGCTTTAGACCATATAACGAAGCATGGAATCTAGCTTAACTATTAGTTTTCATGCAGTGGTCATAGGTATCAGCTAAAAATCATACCAAAACTTAAAAACACACAAAATATCATATGCAAGTTTGTTCATAACCTTGTTAATATAAGCCAGACTTTCTCTACCCAAATCCCTTATTGTGTTTACGGTGTTTACAGAACATAAGAACAAAATGAGATATCCTTATAGCATAAGCTTAACCAAGAGTGGAACTTTACATAGATATTTCTACTTATATCCCTTTTCTTTCAGTTTCTACAAGCTTAAAGGATAGTAATTTGAAAAAAAAAAAAGGTCCAAGAACACCTAAATTTTCAAATTCCACCTACCTTCTTGCGACATTCTTAGTCATTCAAAAAACAAGAAAAAAAACACCTAAATTATCAAATTCCAAAACGTAGTTACGATTTGCCTAACTCGTGCTTTCGTGGAGACAATAAAGGAATTTACATATTTATATAACAAGAAACGAACACCTAGCTTGTATTTGCAAGACCAATTATTGATAGGAACATATTTATGCGACTTTATTAGCTTGTTTCTTTGCATTTACTTAGTTAGTTTCTATTTATTATAGTAATTTAAGCTATTTTCATGTGTTTGTAGGTCCAAATGGCAAAGTTGGCAAGAAATGGCATTTTGGAGCAGTTTTGGGCTGGAATGGATAGCTTGCATATGGAGCGCAAGGAATGGACATTTTTGGTGCTTAAAAGGTGCTAGGAATGTGCAAGGAATCAGGAAGAATTATTTAAGGCTTGGAATCAAGTAAAAAGAAGGAACCTTATCCAAACTTACCTTATCTTATCCAGTTCTGTTTTATCTCAACCTTATCTTAACTAACCTTATCCAACATTATCCCTGATTATCCAACATTATCTCATCCTAATTCCAGCTGCAAAAGGAGTCCTTATCCTATTCTAAATACTTCCCATTTGATTTTCGGAGTCCTAAGCCAATCCAAACAACCTAATCCTGCCCCTCATTGGCTTTTGCATGCCCTACCTATATAAACATAATTCTGTCGAAATTTCCAAGGGGGGAGAGCTTAAGAGAGAAATTCAGAGAATAAACACATAGTACCGCAGCTTAAAAGAAAGGAGAAGCTTGGAGCCGTGACCTGTCATTCAAGGCCATTGGAGTGCTGGAGCGTTTCTAGGTGTATGCTATCCTTAGTTTTAGTCCAATGTTAGTTTAATTTGGTTTTGTTTAATTGCAAACATGTGGAACTAATTTCGTTTTAGCTAGAGGAGAATTCAAAGCCATGAACATATATGTGATATGAATTGATTACATCCAATTATGATTTCATGAATCGTGAATGCAATTTACTTATTTGTTTGATTGATAACTTATTCTTGTGTGTTGATTGAGGATGCATACTTAGTTTGCATGCAGAGATTTGATGCTAGAATATAAGGGAATTTCACCTAATAGTTATGAACTTATATTCACAAGTAGTGGAGGTTGCTAGTCACGATCGTGTTAAGTAAATTCTTGGCAGGAGTATCATGCAGTTCATAGTTACGAATGCCTTGTCAATCCTTATGATTTTCATAGAACTTAATGATCTTTGATATGTATCTCTATTATACAGTTCATGTAGGGAACTTGATAAGAATAATTTGGTTGCGTCGTTGAGTCAAATTCAATGAATTTAGGAAAATCTGATGGTTAATTTATGCAGTTCACGGTTAACTTATGGCATTGTCATTCATGGTTTATGAGAAGAATAACTGGAAATCGATTTGTATGCATATGTGTCATGTGTGGAGAAAGACCTTCTAGCTAGCTTTCCACCCCTTAAGTCACCTTAATTTCGTGCAACCTTTACTTAGTTCTGCAACTTATTAGTTTTAAGTCAATTTTCGTCCAAAACAAACCCCCGCCAGTGTGTTGTGTTGGTTTAGTTAAAATTCGTTCAAACCACTCCCCATTTAGTATTTTGAGTCTTTTTAGTTTAATTTTCGTCCAAATCACCCTCTAGTTCTTGTTTTGAGTCAATTTAACTTAGTTTGTGTGTTTTGAGTCAATTTAGTCTATTTTGAGTAGTTTGAGTTTAGTTTTCTGTTTTAGAGTCTAATTTTCAGTTTTTAGGTTTAATTTGTGTTGATTAGCATCACTAACTAATCCCTGGCCTAGAACGATCCATACTTACGCGTACTACAACTATCTTAATAGGGTTTAATTTGTGTGTTAGTTTTTACCACATCAATTATAAGCTTAAACCCTGTATGGTTTCCAATTTGATCCAACTTGAACATATAGAAGAAGCACTTCAAACCCAACTTCTAAAAACTCCCAAGAATCAAATACTTAATAAACAAATTGAAAAGTTTGATCTAAAATTTTTTGAATATTAAATATAAGAAACACAAAATTACCTGTTTTTACTCCCCAAAATCAATTCAATGTCTTGCAACCCCAAATTGATTGTACGAAACCCAACTGAAAATAAATGGCGAACCGAGGAGCTTAATCTGTTGAGAAATTGAAAGGGCAAGGTTTGAGAAGCAGATAACCAGCCCTCCACTGGTTTGCGAAACCACCCGACTTCATCACTGATGCAATAATGGTTGAAAGATGTGATTAGGGTTCAAGGCTCTGGCCTTCTATGGGTTTTGGCCTCTGTCTCCCTTTTGTATTTCACTTGCATCCATAGGTTCTCTTCTCAGGACGAGGCTTCTCCTGTTGCAATATATTGCAGCGTTCAAAACAAAAAAATTGCAATATATATATATATATCCCATCTTTGGAAACAAAAAAAATTAACCAGCAACACTTCGATCTATGCCTACAAAATAAATAATAAAATAAACAAGCAGAAGAAAAGTAATTTTAAGAAATAAAACTATTTAACAGACACCATTCATTGGTGTCTCAATGTTGAAAGCCACCCATATTAGTGGCATCCCATTGTAAAGACACCAAAAAATGCTAAGAGTGAGTGCTTTATATCTATGGCCACCAATTGCAAATGGTGTGCAAACAATGATGTCCTATAAGCATAATTCTAGTAGTGATAAAACCTCACAGCTTGATAAAAAAAAAAACCATACAACCTCACACTAGTCTCTCATTTTGTGTCGATACAACATAAATGTCATACAACGAATTTGCTGATAATGTTATTTTGTTTTTCTAAAAGGGGATTAGATGGTGGCTTTGCCACAACAGTTCATCACTTCGAGGGTCGGGAAGACTCACAAAGACATTTCAGCCTTCCTTGGCCATCATCGTGTGATTTACCAGCGCTAGGGACTAAGGATGTGTCATATGGAATATGGGCCTGAATTCGTCCCCAACCCAGAAAGTGCTGATATGTTATTTGCACTCTTATAAATTGATTAACAAAGTATTATTTTCCATCTTGTGTAAAAATATAAATAACATGCGCCCACATAATGGAAAGGTAAGTGATTTTCACTCTCATATATTACCTACAAGTTCGTAACTCATAATACTACTATTAAGTTAGTAAAATCACTCTCCTAATACTACCTATAGAGAAAAGAATTTTGTGTTTTTACTGCTATTATGAATTTCACTTGAGTGTTTCTATTTGACCATGATTTTTAGTTTTAAAGTTTGTATTGGTTTTAGTAATAGGTTTGCTTATTGACAAGTAATTTTCACACATCATTTTAGCTTTTTAGATACCTCTCTTTATTTTTTGACCATTGCATTGAATAAAATCAAACGAAAATAACAGACAAGATTAAATATAGATATCTAAAAAAGGTCGTACCCAGTGCACAAGGCTCCCGCTTTACGCAGGGTCTGGGAGAGGTGAATGTCGGCTAGCCTTACCCCTATTTATGGAGAGGCTACTCCCAAGTCTCGAACCCGAGACCTACCGCTCATGGGCGAAGACACTTGCCATCGCACCAAGTGCGACCTCTTTAAATATAGATATCTAAGAGGCTAAAAAATGTGTGTTTTTACCATTTCTCTTGAACAATATCCAAAACAGAAAAAATAATATTTTTTTTTCAAACAAATCTTAGCATTTTCTTAAAAATTATATTGAGGACTCATTTAAAATTTTTGCACAATACCCTCAAATTTTCAGAAACATCCCGAAAGAATAATTGAGAGCCCACGAGTAGAAAAAGAAAGCGTTACACGAGCACATGTTTAAACAATCCCACCCACTTAGCCCAAAAGAAAAAATCCCACCCACAAATTAATGTATGAAAGCACATTATAATACGTAACTATCATAAACTTTAGCCAAAATCTATCTCCTTCTTATGATTCTTCTTCTTTTCATCATTTTACCTACCAATAAAAGCCAATGAGTAATAATGAGATTATTTAGTCCAACCTCTACCCACCCAAACCTAATCAAAATTGAGTAAATAAACTCATTGATATATGTTACCGTGGATTCAGATCCTCCTCGGACCTGTCTCTCCGAACTTTCTAGATCAAGTTATCTTGGTTATTGATTAAAATTTATGTGACTAGGAATTACGTTTAATTTTTTTTATTTATTTCACTGCGAATAGTGCTCCACTTACCATCTATTTGTATAATTTCTTTAATAGAGATTGGGTCCACATGTGTTTTGTGGGTCCTACCTTTACTAAAGATATGTTACAAACGATGATACAAATAGATGGTAAAAATAACATTTTTGTTTCATTTGCAGACCTCTTTATTCCTCTTCCTCTTGATGTCTCTCTCTTTTGTTTTTTGAATTCTTTCTCCCAAATCTCACAACATGGTCCATTGTCGAGAACCAAAAGAGCTGAAAACCAAAAGACAACATTTGACGTATGTGGGTCATATCTCTCTATTAGAGAGAATGTACATATAATGGTACAACTAGATAATAAGAGTTGCATTTTTGTTTATGGATATGAAATTCTCTCATATTAAACTTCCAACAAAAATAAATTTGCGCCACGTATAATTTAGTTGTTTTTGTGTTGCAAATTCTTCTCTCTTTACCCTTCTTCTCTGTTCCTCTATTCCAATTTGTAATCAGACCAATCAACAAGTACTAACGAGGGTTTGGGTGGCAATTAAAAGAAAAAAAATATTAAAGTTAAATGGGCGCTTTTGAAATCATCAGGGCACCGGAGAGGAATAAAAAAGAAGGATATGAACAAAAACAAGGGGAAGACAAAAAGGTCGCTGTTGCATCTGACAAATGAAAAAGAATTGCAATTATTTTAGTCGCACGATCTACTTGAAGGGCTAGGATTAAACGGTCCGTGGCTTCTCATAAAAAAGATTGAGAGTTTTAACAAAAAGGGCTTAACAGTATTTATTCTTAACCAAAATGATATTTTGTGTATGAAAAGTTCATAATAGGCCAAACTCTTTTCTTTATTTACTCTTATGCCATTATGTCATTATTGTAGCGGGGTTCACAATGATGTTGATATTTCTGTCTGAAAATACATTAATTTACATGATATTATTCAATTATTCTAATTTATTGCCAGCTCTTCATGCTTCAATCATGTTGTTGATGCTATGCAGCTCTTCTTCTGTCAAATTATTCCAGTATTGTTCATCGTCTTCGATTAGTTATGCGTTTCTTTCCCTATCTTCTTTTACTTTGTTGTACATTTCTGTTGTTTCTTCTTTGAAATTTTATGGCTTTTAGTAAGGCTGATAACGGGCTTTTGACTTGCTGTAAATATACATTTCTTCCTCTTCTACTACTAATATCATATCATACCTAACATATTCAAACTCATCTAAGGCAAACATTTGGATCCCTCTAAATTTTAAAATATCTTTGTATGAAAGAGTCCATCTATTTGGGGAGATAGATGATAGTTTAAAGGACTCTTAATTAATCATGGCTATATGCCTAGCTTTCTCCTTATGCATATGTGAATACCAATCTGGATGACTACTAATAAAACTTATGCAAATCTCTTTCCACTTTTCTAGATAATCTTCTGCTATTTTTATAAGCTTTTCAGGAAATAATTCTAGTTGGGAAATATGGTTAATAAAAAAATTTTCAAGATAGCCAAACTCTAATAGTAAGGCCGGGGTAACTTTTACTACATTATGCTTTTTCTGATGCTCATAACTAAAATGCCATGGTCTAAAATCTTTCATATGAATCCTAGCTACAGTTATGTTAACCTCTGGTTTACAAATACAATTCTTTGTACTATCACAAAGACATGGTTGATACATCTTTGTAATAATATCCATCCCCGATTTTGGATCAAAGATGGACTGATACAAAGCACATTTTAATTGTAATTGTAACTTTTTCATGGACTGTGATGCTCTGCTTAGGATCTCATTTTGCATATTTGGTGGCATTATCCTTAATTTTGCTTTTGAAATTTCTTCTAATAAAATATCATCTAATATTAAATCTAAAGATATGTTCCTAAGATAACTTTCATATTTTTCTTGTTTTTCTTTGTCACTCAGATGCTGATGCTGTTCCATTTCAACGTCTTCTTCTAAGAGCTCAATTTAATTTCTTTTATGAGCTCATTAGCCTCTTGTTCTATGGGTTTAATAACCTCTTTTTCTTTATTCTTATGCTGATTAGTTTCCAAACCTTTTTTCAATTCTTTTTTCAGGGTGTCACTTGCCTTCTGCTGTATTATAAGAGATTCGAGTTCTTGGTTTATTTTGGTATACTTACTAAGTAATGACTCATGGTCTCTAGAGATGACTTGAAGGTTGTGCTCAAGAGAATGAATATGCTGCTGCTGCTGGCTTTGATGGAAATTAAAATTAAAACCATCAAACTATTGTTCTAAGGCTTTAATTAATTTTTCATGACCTAGTCTCATGCTTGGCTATTTGATTTAGATATTCCAAAAATTATCTAGGAGAACTTGCTGCTTATCAGAAAGTCATGGTACTCTTAGTCTATATCTCAGAGTTGGATTTTTGATTCCTTCAACAATATTACCATTAAAGTTGAAAGTTGGTATTGGTGGTGATGCTGACCTGTTTATGCTATTTTGGAATCCATTGAATGGTGAAGGTCCATAGTACATCATTATGCTATTGAAATATGTTCTTTTGCCTTGTGGTCTTGTGCTATTTAAGAATGATGGTCCACGATATTCCATTCGTATTCAACAAATTAATATTGATAAGATATCGGCTAATGTATTGTCATTACCTTTTATATGTTCAAAAATTGGTTTAAAACCATTTCCTGTAATTGAATCAACAAAATTAACCCATCTTTGGGCTGTCTGTTTATTAGCATGCATCTTGTTATCATGAGAAACTATATTTTAACAATATGTTCTAATCTTAAATAAAAATAAAGAGAATGCTTCAAGCGAGTTAATTATTCTTAAAATTTCTAAATCTGTTGATGGTAATCTTGACTATATATCACTAAATTTTCTTGATGAATATCTACAAACTTGTTCGTCAGACTTTGGAGACTCCTTATTCTTTTTCTAGTATAGTATATCTGCCCATCCTAATGATGAAGCGTCTATTTCGACTATTTTATAACTATCATCTAATGGTAATGTTAATGGCTTAAGTTTAGTAATTTCTTCTTTTATATTTTGAACTAATTTAATATCTTCACTATTAAAATATTTTTGTCCTGTTTTGCTAGTTTTACTATTTAATACTACTATTTTTCTTCCTAAATAAGGAATAAAATTTCTTGCATAATTTAACAATCCTAAAAATAGTTGTAACTATTTTTTATCTTCTAATTTATTTGGAAATTCTAAAACCTTTTTTGACACACCCCGTCCCAAAGAAGGGCGTGCTGGCCGCCACGTGCGAGTGACGTAACCATTTTTGCATAATACGAAAGCTAAGAAGATAAGTAGAATTACGAATAAATAAAAAACCGAAACACTAGCAATTCTAGCTAAGAAAAGATGCTAGTGCGAGTCTAAGTGTATAAATACACATTCAGAGTAGAAGTACGTCTAGTTGCAGTCAAATAGGACAATTACTAAGTTATAACACTCGAAGGTGAATCCTACTTTTGTGAATTTTGTCAGAATGTTGTTGGATTCCTCGTGGCCACCAAAGCACTACTACTTGGAACCTAGATGGGCAAAAAACAAAGTTGAGTGGGTTAGTAAAACAAATCTTTTTCAAAACCTTTTCTCTTTTCAAAGGTTCTAACCCCTCGCCGTAAAACCTGTATAAATTCTCAGAAAAATAGCATATATACATATATATATTCATTTCAAAACATATCTCAAATTATGCTATCAACATGCCACTAAGTATATGCCATGCTCATTATAGATAATAACATGTCAACCGAGTGATCAGCTCGGCTGAAACTATAGCTCATAATCAATCTCATCAATCAATCTAGCCGGAGTCACCTCAAGTGACATATACGGCACTACACTGCACACGAGTCGGAACCACTGAAATGGTCTGTACGATTGGACTGGGTGTAATATAGTTATGCTCACGATATCCTCTCCTGATAGCTGTGCGATAAATCGCTAGTCACCTACGAGTCGGAACCAACGTCGCAATCTTAATCCTCAGGACCTTGTCTTTCCAATCCAAAATAGTCACTGGCTCTTCATCATAGGTTAAATCCGGATAAATTTCCAAAGGTTAAGGAGTTATCACATATGAAGGATCTGAAACATAATGTCGAAGTATCGAAACATGAAACACATCATGTACTTTCGACAACTCTGGAGGCAACTCAATCCTGTAAGTAACCTCACTAACTATTTCGATGATCATAAAGATCCAATGTACCTAGGACTTAGCTTGCCTTTCTTTCCAAACCAAACCACACCCTCCAAGGTGATAATTTCAAACACACCCAATCACTTACATATTTCGAAGGTAATTCAACCAACTAAGGGTATGGTTGGGTTCGTACTCTTGCAAGGAATGTAATGGTGGTCCTTGGAGCTTGATATGTGAAGGAATGGAGTTTAACGGACTGCGTTCGTACGATTTGCAGAGAGAGGAAGAGTTCGAATGGAGGAGAGAGAGTGAGTTTAAAAGAACACGGGAGAGAGAGAGAGAAGTGATGTGGTGTGTGGTCCAAATACAACTAATCTCAAACTAAGGAAAACTTAGTTCCAATTGGTTCCAATTATTTAGGGCATAACATAATTGGCCTAATTTCTTAACCCAAAACACAAACACACCCACGCTCAAGGGCATTTTCGTCTTTTTCACAACCCTTTCCGGGATGAGTTGTGACATTTTTAGCTATATAATCTTGTAATTGTATTGTACCTGACTTGAGTCCAAATGGCATAACAAGCTACTCAAAATGTCCTTCTAGACAAGTAAAAGTTGTCCATTCAATTCATTCTTCTACTAATCGTATTTGCCAAAATCCTGATTTACAATCAAATTTACTAAAATATTTACTTTCTTGAGTTTTATTTATAAGCTCATCCTTGTTTGGTAACTTGTAACTATCTTCATATGTATTATCATTTAATCTCTTGTAATTATAAACTATTCTAGCATTACCTCTCTTTAATTCTGAATGTTTTCTCACAATAAATGCTGCTGATCTATGTCTAGACTTAGAAGGTCTAATTACTTTTAAATTTAACAACTGTTTAATTTGTTGCTCAAACTCTTGTTTATCTAATAAACTACAAGGCATATCGGCTGTCTTAACGATTAAATCTGGATTAATTATATTTAATTTTGCTAGTATTTTATTTTTACTCCAATGTAACTGTGAGTCTTCTCCTATAATTGTAGTTTGTTCTGCTAATTGTAATAATTCTTCTAAACTCCTTGGTTTACTTAACTGTAATATTTCTATACGGTTTCCTTATTCTAAAATCGGATATTCATGTTCAAATATTTCTTCATTAAATTCTTCTATTATTACGCTCATCAGTTTCTTTTGAGTTTTCCAAATAATAACTATCTTGACTACTAGATTATTCTATATTTATGCTTTTGTATGCTTCTACAGTATTACTTTGATCAGTTATTATAATACCTCTTTTGAAAAATGTTATGTTAGGATTCATAAATAAAAAACCTTGTAAACTTTTCAAAAAATTTAAACCTAAAATGAATGGTTATGATCCTACTGGTGAAATAAATGTTAATGATAAATTAAATTGTTGTTTTTCTACCTTAACTGACTCATTATTAATGCAGTATGTTAAGTAAACTGGTTTCTCATCAAATTGTGTTATTCTTACTGGTTTTGCTAATTTTTGTCTGTATTTTTCTAGTACTGATTCTTCTCTTATAACACTCTTTGTACTTCCTGTATCTATCATAGCTGTTGTTTGTATCTTATGTTCTTTTGCTAATTCTATTTCACAATTTATGGTAATTATAGAACTATTTTTTGACTTCTCCATACTATAAACAATATTTTCTAATATTTCAATATTTTCTTGTGATTTTGCTGAATTAACTTCTAATAACCTATTACTATAACACTTTTCACATAATATTGAATATGTATTATAGTATTTATTTGCAACTAATTTGCTACACTTATGACATTTTTCTGGCCAACCTAGATTTATGTATTTATATTCTTCTTCATGTTGCTCTTCTATGAATGCACACATATACCCTTCTAAATCACTATTTGTTCTACTTGAATCTTCAGAATCTAAATCTATCATGTTAATACTCTCTATACTATAAATACTTTCATTATCACTTAAATCATCTAAATTGTATATTGACTGAATATCCTCATCTTCTTCTAACTTAAACAACTCCATCAAATGTAATTTTTCTCTCGGCTGTTTACCTAATTTTAGACATTTAGGTCTAATATGTTCAATCTCTCCACATGAATAACATTTACAACTACTCTTATCTTTTGGTGCTTTATTTTTCTAATCCAAGGTCTGCCATTTGTTTTTCTAAATTGTTTGGAATATATTTTCTCTTCTTATATGTTCTTGAAGGTCTTATGCTGAATTTTTTGTGCTGTTTGTATGGTTTATATGACTTATATTTCTTTTTGTATATTTTCTTATACTTATTTTTTCTTATGACAACCATACTGTTGTGGTAAGTCTATATTTTTACAACTCATGTAAAATTGCTTCGTAATTTGTCTCTTAACTTTTATTTAACAACACTCTTGTCTAAGTATATCATATACATGTTGAATTCTAGGTCCTATTGCAGTATCATTTTTCTTTGAATGCTTTTGTCATTCATTCCAAATTTTTTCTCCTATTAGTCATTTTATTTTTGTCATATAAGTATCTAATAAATTAATATTACTAATTCTACCTATTCTTTCTAAATATTTAAAGAAATATGTAGTATACTTAGCTATATATTGTAAACCACAAATTTGTAATTGTTCTAAATTTCTAATTGCTCTTATTGTTCTTATTCACTTCTACGATCTAATCTATTATGATATAAAAATTATTGTTTAATCAAAGTAACAAAACCATCAATATTAAAATGTATTTTAGCTGTCTAATGTGTGGCAACCAATCCCTAATTTAAAGTTTTATAAATTTTAAATTTGTGAATTTATGAAAATGCCTCCTTGAGGCAAAGATTTTGACCTTTGTTGACCATCGGTTAGAGAGACGTGGAACTTATTTTTTTTTAGCATATCCTTGTAGTACTCGTCACCACGAACGTATAGGCGAAAGCCATTTGCAAGTCCGGATTATAACGATATAGTTACAGATGTTTGAAATTGATTATTTAAAGTTTAGTTATAAATTAATTCAAACTCCCACCATGTGGGAGTGGTAACCAATTAGCTTTAAGGGAAGAAAGGAGTGACCAATCAGAAAATTTAGAAAAGAAGTTAACCAATTAGGAGAGGGGAGAGAAGCCTCAGCTCTTCCTTCTCCTGAACGTGCACACCAAACCCGACGAGCATCCGAGTTGTTCCGGCCAAATTCCACCATTTTTCAGGCGATTTGCATCCATTCTCCACCTGTAACTTCTTCCTCAACCTCTCTTATTCCATCTCCACCAAAGATCAAGGGTTTTTAAGGCCTAAACCATGAAGAACTCCACTGGAGCACCTCTCCAGAGGTGCTCGACGGTGACTCCTCAAATCTGATGAGTTCCACCACTTAAAACTACCCTTAATCAACTTCCCTTGGACCCATGAACAAGACCCATCCAGTGGTACAGATGTTGGAACACCGAGGAAGGAGAATCAAAGTTCACCCATTTTAGGGTTCCGGCAGGTTTGAGTGAAATTGAAGCCTTTCTCGGCCAAATTGGACTTGGCCATAGGGATAAAACATGCTCTACTATTAGAGATCTTCATTTCTATAGAATTTGAGAGTTTTTGGAGATAGTTGAATTTTTCGGAGAATCGGGGTTGCCGATCGCTGTGTGCGGTGGCGCGTGAGCTGAGTCACCCCCTGACCTAAGTTTGACACCCCAATTCCATAGGTGAAGTCCGATTGATGAAATCTCATTGTTTGAACATAGTTTTGTTAAAGACTGCTACTTGAACATTATGTGAATTGACGATCTGACCGTTGGATCATTACCAAACTTTAATACATTATAGTATATACTATTTGAGGATATTAGAAACTTATGGATTGATAATCTGACGCACGGATCTTCCCAAATTGGATTTGTAAGTTTGTAAAATAAAACGTTGACTGTCACTTAAATAAGCAATTGGCGGAGATCCAACCGTTGGAACGTAATGAAACTTTAGTATGATGTTCTAGAATTATAATGTGGATCTTTTAAAGTTACGGATAAGAAATCCGAGGTGCGGATCTTCCAGATTGAGTTATGTAGGGTTGTGGACCCTATCGTTGATCTTTGACAGACAATTGACTTTTGGTCAATGGGTCTTAAATCATTCTAGAATGCCCTTGGCATGTGTTTTATGTAAGTTACGTGTTTTATTGATAAGAGTTCTGAGATGTGATGGAACATATGTTCTAGGTGATAATCATTCGTGACGTCTTGATATTCGTCCTAGGGAGTATTAGCACAGATCTCAGGTGAGTGGGTTTTTTCCTTTTTATCGTGTGTGTGTGTGTGTATATATATATAACTGATAGTTCCACAAATACTTTTAAATTGATTTATGCATTTTATGCCATGTTATATATATATATATATATATATATATATATATATATATATATATTTATATATTCTAAAATACTATGATATGGTTGAGTTTAAGATTGCATCATGGCATATCCATATGCATATTACCTATATATAATTATTGTGAATGCTTTGAAGTGCTAAGGTGAACGCGGGACTTGCAGGTAAGTTTAGGTGAGTTTATGGTGTTATCTGAAATTATCGAGTTATGGCATGACTATATTTGTGTTTTATGCAACTCTAACATTGTCGTATAGGTTGCAATACTAGGCAACTCCGACATTGTCATACAAGTTGCAATAGGCAACTCTGACACTGTCGTACATGTTGCCTATGAGTCGTACATGTTGCATTAGACAACTTCGACTCATGTGTTATCATAGATTGATTTATGAGTCGTACAGGTTGCATTAGGCAACTCTGACTTGTGTGTTATCATAGATTGATGAGCACCTAATTTTTTTATGCTGCTACCTATATGTAGTGATTTGGAATATTCTTGGATTTACTGTTGATTTACATTTGATTTCATACTTATATGTAGTATGATTTCCTGGAAACTATACAGGTATTACAACGTGGGATTATAACGTTTAGAAGGTCTTTATTAAAGCGTTATGTTCAGGCCCACTCACTCTTATTTTTTTTTATCCCTTCAGGTTCTAGTAGCAGAGTTTTCGTATCGACAAGGATTCGTGGCAAATCTTGGTATTGGAGATTTCCTTCGATGGTATGATTTTCAATCCACTCTACTGTACTTTACTTATGCTTTGACGTCACGTGTGAAATGAGTTCATTTCCTCTCACAGCGCACTCTCGTATTTAGGCACTTTTAGGTTTAAATTTATTCACATATTCCACATCACTAGACTTTATGGCTTCATCACCTTCTAAGTGTGGCCAGCACAACTCGATTCGAAGTCCTAGAGGACATTCTGGGTCGGGATGTGTCAATTTGGTATCAGAGTATAAGTTGGGCAGTATTGCGTTCATCACATGCATGATGTAAGCATTCTTGATTATTGAACCTAATTTCTGAATCTTGCCACCTCGTCGAATACGAAAAATGTGTTAGTTTTTCCTAAGTTTTGGGCAATTTTGTCGACTTGTCGACATTTTAGAAGATCATTTTGGCGAATGCCTTTAAATTATAAGGGAAGAATTTTCCTGCCAAGGAAGGATGTAGACTTGATATAAGTTGATAGCCCTAAAGTAGGGCTACTATTTTGATAGTTGTGTATCCCGGGGGGAGAATGTCCTACCAATTCCAGTACTATCTCGTCATTTCTTCCAAACTTTTTAAGTTAGGAAGCCGTCGATAGTCTTGATTCCTTGGCAGTACTCATTAATGTTCCACTTATTAGAATCCTTATGAAGTTTTAATTTTCGTCAAAATTTCGAGAAATGTCTCGAGTGACAATGTGGTGCTACAAGGGTAACACTCGACGAAAGAACATCTTGGGATAATCACTTTTGGTCCCCGATAGCACAAATTTTTTCAAACATGTTGGTGATCATTTCGGATCTTCAAGAGGAAGATCGACTTCCATTTAAGTCTGTTCTAAAGTAGATTACTAGAAAATTTTATTTTTCCTACTTTAGAACACTCCAACCAATACTAATTTCCCACATTACTTTTGGTGCTATACTCATCATTTTGATGAGCATTGACATGGGAGTAAGAATTGTTATATCTATGGTCAGTTGAAATCCTCGAAGTATTAAGTATATTCCCTAGAATTATGGCACCAGTTCCTAGTACCAGTTCTTTACCAAAAGACTGACTAACAGTTACTGCTGAAGCCTAAGAAACTAAATCTCAAAAAGTTAGGGGCAAACTCTGTTTTAAGACAGTAAACTTAAGGTTATGTTAACCATATTACCTATTTGGGTAATCAAACCTTCTTCAACTAGCCACCTTTTGATCACTTCCACAGGTAGACAGTATAATCGAAATATGAGATGATGTCTCACTGTTAGGGTGATTTGAGTGTCGAGAAAGCTGCGAAGACCTTTTTACTTCATTTCGTAAAGTTGGTTAGTTGTATAGTATGTTTTGAGGATGTATACCTTTGGTGTCATTTTTCAAAATTTTACTTGGGATGCTACTGAATGTGAGAAGTAGAATACACCATTGATCCACCTCGTTAACACCACATTTATTCTCCCTATTTCTTATTGAACAACTCCTATATCAGCTTTCCTTATGACTTTTCAAACAAGTCCTACTTCATTGAAAGAACTTAGTTATTAAACACTTTATCTTGGAAATCTCAAACCTATCTGCGAAGGTGGAAGACTGAGCTTCAGGATTGTACCTAGATTTTAGCAACTTCTTCGGCTGACGATTAAAAACCGCTATGCTCTACTTTGAGTTGATGGTCTAATCGACCAACCTTTGTAAATCGAGTTCCTTGTGTAGTTTGACGAATTCATAATAGTCTTGTAGATGACTATCTCACATATTCTAGTAACGAGATTAAATTATCCAATTATCAGCAGTCGACTTCACATCAAATTTCTCAAATATTACCTTTGTGTAAATTGGTACTTCTCCTGGGAGATGTGATTTCATAAATGATTTTCTTTTTTGTTCTTTTCTTTTCTTTTCCTTCGTAAATGATTTCGAGACAAACTTTGGTCTTGTCGTCCAAGGAAAATTAGTTTGGTTTGGGATGTTAATTATGAATAAAGTTTTAGACAAATGAACTGTTGTCTTACCTTACCTTTTCTTTACACCTTTCGATGACATTGATCATTTGGAAACCCATGATGACGTGTTCTCTGGATGTTTCGACTGTGTTGAGTCAGCATGATGGAGAATCGCTTATACTTTCCAACGGTTAAAACCATTCAAAATGAACCATCCTATTCATGATTGGAGTCAAGTGTTATTATATTCATTTAAAATATCAGATGACACTTCTCGGTGAGAACGTGTCTAGAACATTTACCAACCTTAGATTTCTCAAACAGATCTTCATTTGAGTTAAGCCAAAATTTCTGATAGTGATGATGGAAGAACTAAATCAACTTCTATGATTGCACTATCGTGTACTATCCCAATTGTGGAAAATGTAATTACTATTTAATGCAGCAAAAGACATATGTATACTTGAACACTTTCGACCTGTCCTATCCCGCCTTAGTTGGAGTTCACAGGTATTATTTTGATGTTACTTGCGAGATATCAAGAAATGGTTTGAATAGTCATAATCACTTCTTATATATGAAGGGAGTTGGGAAATATCATCATACACTTTCGGTACGAGGTATCTTGTACATGTGGAGATGATGATGATGTTTCAATGCCTATAAATCAACTTGAAATGATAACCCATTTTCTTTTCACTGGTCCAGAAAGATTACATTTTTGACCACTTCGTAAAATTCCTCATTCATGAGATTATTAGATTTCTCAGGCGTTTAGACTAGCGTCTATCCTAATGGGGATTTCATATTCATCTCTTTGTGTTGAAAGGTATTCTAGTCAATTTTGGGTCCATGTCTACCCTACTATACTATGTATTATTTTTGAAACAAGCAAATCATCTAGAGGAGTTGCTAGGACATTGATAGTTAGTCGTGAACATTAAATTCTCAATCACTCAACAAATACTGTAACACCCCAGCCCCGAAATATTTATTTTCGGGAATTGAGTTTGTTGATAGGCCCAAAATAAAACTGTTGTTTATTTAGCCGCCAATATTCACGACCATATAATAAAGTTCCTTAATTCCACAAGTTCTATAACCTTAATTCTCTTATCAAAACATAACAATTTTATGTTGGATTCCTTACCCTTTACCTCTCTTAGATCAATTTTTTTTCTCCAATCTAAGAATAATTCTCAACTCAATTGAAATTCTCAATTATTTAACCTCGTTTAATTTTATGGCCCAAACTAAACTTCGCTTTACTTAGCTAAATTCTCAATCATGATGCTTTATTTAATTTCTTTACTTATAACTATAATCATATTTTAATTACCAAAGCATATGCTTAGATTTTTCACTAAATCTCCAAATTTCTTCTATTAACTCAACTTCTCAACAAAAGTTAATACTTGATTTTCGAATTATGAGTTACTCACAAAATCTATAACCCAATTCATTTACCAAGAACATAAGATATATGTTATAAATTAATCACCCAATTACTCTTCATAGAAAAATTTCAACGTAAGATTAATCTTGATTATTTAAGGCTGCATCTAACTTCTCGTTAGACTGCCTACGTACCCTAAATAGGGATCAAGCCTTTCATAGTTCACAAGCCAATTTCCAACTAATTCCAAAACTATTTAATTACCCCAAAATATACAACATTTGTGTTAACATTCGAAACACGTCGGTTAAATGCCAAAACATAGTTAGAATAATGAAATTCCCACAAAAACACAATGTCAACTCCTCGGGCCGTGCGCCGCCGTGGGTGGCGGTTGGCCGCCCTGACTCGCCGGAAAATTCAACTATTTCTAAAAATTCTCAAAAATAATAGAAATGAAGATCTCAAAGAGTAGAGCAAACTTTATACCTGTGGCCAAGTCCAATTTGGTCGGGAAAAGCTCCAATTTCACTTAAACCCACCGGAAACCCTCGAATTGGGTGTTCTTGATTCGACTCCAAAACAACTCTAACGCCCCAACCAATGAATGGGCTTTGTTCGAGGCGTCAGGGGAAGTCTAATGGTGGTGGTAATTAGAGGAAAACAATTAAGAATTTGAGGAATTTACACACGAACCTGCGGCACCCATCGTGCGGGTTTCCATATTTGTAAGGCTAAAGTCCATCAAACTTGGGGTGTAATGGAGAAAAGGAAGGTCTTAGAGTGTTTCCCAAGTGTTTGGGTGCTTTGGATCGCCGGAAAACCAACGGAAATACACCAAAAATGGGTAATACGGGTCGGGTCCGAGGTCTGCACGGGTTGGGTGTGGGTTGCAGGGGCTCGATTTGGGTGCTCTGCACCTCCCTCCTTTCCTCTCCTTTTCCCTCATCTCAATGGTCTCTCTACCTCCTCCTTCTCCCCAATTGGCAACCCTTTTTCCTCACCCATCTTTCTCCTTATTCTTTTATTTTTATTATTTTTTCAGCATATTTCCATAAAAAAAACAAAATCTAGAACCTTTCCGACACCATGGAAAAATGACTATTTGATTCGTTATAATTCCATTTGACGAACAGTTTTCGCCTATGCGCTTGTGAGATCGAGCTCTATCCAAATATGCCAAGAAATACGATAAAATATATGAGGGTAAAATATGTCCTCGTATAATTACGTTTAGTCAACAAGAGCCATTTTCGTCTTTTTACACCCATCAATAAATTTTACAACGTAATTTATAATAATCTCGAGAACCAAAACTTTTAAAGTTCTCAATTAAATTTTTCGTAACCATAAATTAATTTATTTTCGATTTTCTCCACATATTCATATGTTTAAATTTTTCAGGGTATTACAAATACTCTGCTAAATGAATCTTAACCATTGGTGATTGAATGTTTGAGAAGCTACCGTTGTAGCGAGATGTCATACATTAATTTCAATTTCCTTGTATTCTAGATTTGTTGGACTTGTTTGACTTTCAAATTCTTGATTGTTTTTATTGGTGTAGTTCTACTAAACTTGAGGGAAAATTCAATATGAACCTGCTCATTATGGTGTTATGAACTGCATTTGTTGGGTTATGTGGTGTGTATGTCACTACTATATCTCATCATGACACATGTTTCATTTCCAAGTCTTGGGAAGCCTTCTTGAAGGCTGTATGCATTAAGCTTTGTCACGTATCGCATTTCAACCTTAGACTAATGGTTAGTCTGAATAAACTATCTGGACATTGAAGAACATATTGCTTTTGAATATTTTACAGTTTTAGCCAGTCATGGTTGGCACTACCTTGGTTAGAGTTATGTGTAACTACGGTTACATTTCTGGTTTGGCTATGGTATTGTTTGAGCCTTGGTATAGATATTTTATGCAATGAACATGTTTGAAAAATAAGTATTGCGAACAAGTATTTGCATGATCGAGATTACGATATAGAAAAATTATGATTATTGTTAATGTTACCCGCGAGGGTAGTGCGTGAACACAATTGAGACTTGGATCAAACGATGTATATATATTTCCCAATGTGGGGCAAGATGGTAATATTGCACCCTCGGGAATTTGTTACTTGCTTATCGAGACACAGTGAGTTGTTGGTATTGTGGGCTGCAAACCGTAATATTGCGAACTTATTCGTAGAATTTGTTAAGCAAGGGGATATCCAGGTCCGTTTACGTTAGTATTTTATTTATTTATACATTTAGTTATTGTTTGGTCTTGACCTAAGATTACTACATGCTTACTTTCGAATTACGTGACTCAACGAGTGCGTAGGTGAAAAATAATCTATGTTCAGTTTGATTTCAGTACAATTATTTAAAGGGAAAATTTGAAAGAAGTCCAATTTTATAGCTCATCTTTTGAAATAGGTTCAATTTTTAGTCCAATTGGACCCATATCAAAAGACCCCTTATTTAAAGGGTACGTTATATGATTTGTGTATTTTGATGATATGTTACTGTATATTTATTTTTGACTCAATGTTTTCATAAAGGATTTTATATTTTAGTATTATGTTTTAATATTGTGCTAAAGGGGAAGGAAAGTATGAGTTTGGGGGCATGAATGAGGAGTCACTGCACTCCGATCGCGGCATAATGACATTCTTTTTTATGCAACCACTCTAACTTGATATCTACTTCTCTGCTGTCTTTTCACTACTTTTGTATAACTAATGATTTTAAATTTCGGGGACGAAATTTCTTTAAGGTGGGTAGATTGTGGCAACCAGTCCCTAATTTTAACTTTTATAAATTTTAAATTAGTGAATTTATGAAAATGCCCCCTTGAGGCAAAGATTTTGACCTTCGTTGACCATCGGTTAGAGAGATGTGGAACTTATTTTTTTAGCATATCCTTGTAGTACTCGTCAGTACGAATGTACTGGCGAAAGCCGTTTGCGAGTCCGGATTGTAACGGTATAGTTATGGATGTTTGAAATTGGTTATTTAAAGTTTAGTTATAAATTAATTCAAACTCCCACCATGTGGGAGTGGTAATCAATCAGTTTTAAGGGAAGAAAGGAGTGACCAATCAGAAAATTTAGAAAGGAAGTCAACCAATTAGGAGAGGGGAGAGAAGCTTCAGCTCTTCCTTCCCGTGAACGTGCACACCAAACCCGACGGGGATCCGAGTTGTTCCTGCCAAATTCCACCATTTTTCAGACGATTTGCATCCATTCTCCACCTGTAACTTCTTCCTCAAACTCTCTTATTCCATCTCTACCAAAGATCAAGGGTTTTTAAGGCCTAAACCGTGAGGAAATCCATCGGAGCACCAGAGGTGCTCGACGGTGATTCCTCTAATCTGACGAGTTCCACCACCTAAAACTACCCTTAATCAACTTCCATTGGATCCAGGAACAAGACCCAACCAATGGTAGAGACGTTGGAACACCGAGGAAGGAGAATTGAAGTTCACCCATTTTAGGGTTCCATCGGGTTTGAGTGAAATTAGAGCCTTTCCCGGCCAAATTGGACTTGGCCATAAGTATAAAATTTGCTCTACTCTTAGAGATCTTCATTTCTGTATGATTTGAGAATTTTTGGAGATAGTTGAATTTTCCAGCGAATCAGGGCGACCGACCGCAGTGTGCGGTGGCGCATGAGCCGAGTCACCCTCTGACCTTCCTAAGTTAAGTTTGACACCCCAATTCCATAGGTGAAGTCCGATTGATGAAATCTCATCATTTGAACATAGTTTTGTTAAAGACCGCTACTTGAACATTATGTGAATTGACGATCCGACCGTTGGATCATCACCAAACTTTAATACATTATAGTATGTAATATTTGAGGATATTAGAAACTTACGGATTGGGAATCGGACTTACGGATCTTCCCAAATTGGATTTGTAAGTTTGTAAAATAAAACGTTGACTGCCACTTGAATAAGCAATTGGCGGAGATCAAACTGTTGGATCGTAACGAAACTTTAGTATGATGTTCTAGAAGTATAATGTGTATCTTCAGAAGTTACGGATCTGAAATCTGAGATGCGTATCTTCCGAATTGAGTTACGTAGAGTTGTGGACCGTACCGTTGATCTTTGACCGACATTTGACTTTTGGTCAATGGGTCTCAAATCATTCTAGAATGTCTTTGGGATGTGTTTTTATGTAAGTTACGTGTTTTATTGATAAAAGTTCTGAGACATGATTGAATATATGCTTTAGGTGATGGTCGTTGTTGACGTCTCGATATTCGTGCTAGGGAGACATAGCGTAGACCTCTGGAGAGTGGGTCTTTTCCTTTTTATCGTATATATATAACTGATAGTTCCACAAACGCTTTTAAATTGATTTATGCATTTTATGTCATGTTATAAATATATTTATATATTCTAAAATACTATGATATGGTTGAGTTTTAGATTGCATCATGGCATATCCATATGCATATTACCTATATATAATTACTGTGTATGCTTTGAAGTGCTAAGGCGAACGCGGGACGTGCAGGTAAGTTCAGGTGAGTTTATGGTGTTATCTGAAATTATTTAGTTATGGCATGACTATATTTGTGTTTTATGCAACTCCGACAATGTCGTTTAAGTTGCAATGATAAGCAACTCCGACATTGTTGTACAAGTTGCAATACTAGGCAACTCAGACATTGTCGTATAGGTTGCAATAGGCAACTCCTACACTGTCGTACAAGTTGCTTATGAGTCGTACATGTTGCATTAGACAACTCCGACTTATGTGTTATCATAGATTGATTTATGAGTCGTACATGTTGCGTTAGGCAACTCTAACTCGTGTGTTATCATAGATTAATGAGCACTTGATTTTTTTTATGATGCTGCCGATATATAGTGATTTGGAATATTCCTGGATTTACTATTGATTTACATTTGATTTCATACTTATACGTAGTATGATTTCCTGGAAACTATACAGGTATTACAACGAGGGATTATAATGTTTAGAAAGTCTTTATTAAAGCGTTATTTTCAGAACCATTCAACTCTTGTTTTTTTTTTTATCCCTCCAGGTTCTAGTATCAGAGTTTTCATATCAACGAGAATTCGTGGCAAATCTTGGTATTGGATATTTCCTTCGATGTTATGATTTTCAATCCATTTTACTGTACTTTACTTATGCTCTGACGTCACGTGTGAATTGGATTCATTTTCGCTCACAGCGCACACTCGTATTTAGGTACTTTTAGGTTTAAATTTATTCACATATTCCACATCACTATACTTTATGGCTTCGTCACCTTCCAGGTGTCAGCCATCACAACTCGATTTGAAGTCTTAGTGGACAATCCGGGTCAGGATGTGTCATGATGCTGTTCTGGATTTTGGACTTTCCATTACTGAAAATAATAAAAAACTAAACCATCTAAAGTATGCTCAAAGTAATCTAACATATTTTATGAATTATTAAAATCTAACATTAATGCTGCATGTACACAACATTTTTCCCATCTTTCAATCGTTCTTTCCCAATCTTGTGAATCTACATTATCTAAATTTAATATATTACCAGATATATTAATTTGTTCTAACCCTCTCAAATATGGAATCCTATTTTTTCTAGGTGGTTTTATCATACTTTCTTCTATGTAATCTACTTTTTGCTTTTTCATTATATTGTTCATTTGTTGGTCTAAAAAATTGTTGATCAGTTCTACTTGCATGTCCTGGATTTTCTACTCTTGATGTACTACTTTCTTCTGTTGGATTACATTCTTCTTTCAATTCTAATAAATTATTATATTCTGTTGATCCTAAAATATATTCTACTCCTATTTCTAAAGTTAATTTTTTTTCATCTCTTCGAATGAAATTCTATGTAGTTCTAAATCATATGTCATATATTTTTCTAAGTATTCTTCTTCATCTAAATGATCAATATCTCTTATAATTTTATCTACAATATGGTCAAAAAGTTTCTCAACTGGATTAATATCTAAAGTATCAAAAGCCATATGTATACTCTCATTTTCAATCTCACTTTCACCCTCTTTTATTTTTTTTAGTTGCTTGTAATTACTAAACCTAATTGTTGTTTGACCTGTACTACTTTCCTATATTTGTACTTTATCTGGTTGTCTATTTCTTGCTACTTGTAAATTAGGTAATGTCCACTGAGTTCCTTCTAAAAAGCTATTATCTACGGGTTTTGCTTCTATCATATTTACATGTTTACTACCAAATGTTTGAACTAAATTTTGAAACTGTAAATTAAATTTATGATCATATTTATAAGACACTTTTCCAATATACATTAAGCTAATACACAAATTTTTATACTCTCCTTTCATATTGTAATTTTTTGTTCTTATGCTCACTTTAATATATTTACTAAATTCATTAATTGTTATAACATAATTTGGAATACATCCTATGACTGCTAAGTTTGAACTTAAGTCTACTTCAACTGTTGCTATTGATGCTTGTTGGTGATTATCCCATCTATCATCATATATATATACTAATGCTTTTGTGCCTACTTGTGCTCTGGTTAATCCTATTATTCCAACTAATATTGTTCCTATATAAATCTGACTAAAATGTGATTTTCTCAAATGCATAACTGCTTCCTTACTAATTAATTAAGTGTAACTTCTTTATCAATATAACTAACTTCATGTTAACTGATACTACTTACAATTCTGCTTCTATTTTCAAATAAACCTAATTGATACAAATTATATTTATTTTTCTGTATTCTCTCAAAACCTCTTCTAATAAATTCTTCTGCTTCTTCTTCATTAGGATAAATATCTTCAGCTCTAACTACTTCTTTTCTCTTTTTCCTAAAGAGTTCCCTTTTCTATTATCAAAAGGATTTAGCTTAGGTCTTCTAATATTACTATTTGCACTTAAAGTTAAATTTTCTAATTTATATAGCAAAGATGGTGGAAGTGATGCGGATGCGTTATGTAAAACTTGTTTTATTTCTGCTATTTGTTCTTCAACTTCATCTAATTTTTCAGCCAAACTTAAAATTGAATAATTAAATTATTTTGCCTAATGGGAATATTACTATTGGATACTTGTGTTGAAAAATCTGTTAAACCTACTGGTTCTTTATCTAACTTACTAATTTCTTTCAAAGCTTGGATATATTTTCTGCTAGTTCTAATATCGGTCATTAAACTAATAATTTATCTATCGTTTGCTAGGAAACCTTTGAATATTTTGATTATTATATTATAACTGAGATGTAATATAATCTAAATTTTGTTTAATTGTTTTTATGGAAATTTTCTGAAAATGCTCTGACAACTGGTTTAACAAATGATTATGCTTATTATTTTCTAATTTTATATTTTCTTCTTGACTAATAATAAGATCTACAATACTATTGGCTTGTGGATTTTCTTCACTAAGCAAAATATGATTATGCTTTCTCAATGGAAAATAACAAATTAAACTATTTTGGTCTAAGGTTATTTTTCTTTTTTGAGGTTCACTAATTTCTAAATTAAGATAATCTATCATAAACTACACACCTTTCTCTAAAGTTACAACTAATTGGTTTCTTAGAAACTCTTTTTCTTTTCTCAGGATCTTTAAAACTTGATTTGTTGCTCTTTTTGCTTCTAAAACTTTATGCTGCACTTCTGTGTTATTATATTTATGAATAAATGAGGGATGCTCAAGATAACCAAAGTAAAACTTCTGCTTTTTCAAAGTATTGCCTATTCTTTTGGATATATATGCTAATATTCTCTTTATGTTATTTATAGTTGGATGTCTGGGACAATAAATACCTGGTGGTTGTGGTTGACAAAGTCTACAAGGACAATAATATCTGTTGTTCATACAAAATAAACAAGTGTGATATCGGTTGTGTTAATGACTTCTGTCCTCAAGGTAGTTTACTATTATAATTATACTATTAAAATGCTAAACTTGGCTTTGATACCAGATTCGTGAAGCAGGCCTGGTTAAATAATCGGATGACCATTATAACAACTACACATGAAACCTTGCACATAGAACTCGACATGTTTCAGCATGACGGCCGCTCACAGTACAAGTATAAGGCCTTAACGGCTGAACTCAGAGGTACCCTGGTTAATGTCCAGTTATTTGTATGGCAAACATTCAACTATAATAGAGTGCTCGAACAAAGTATAATCGTCAGTTTAGCAAGTTAATAATATAACTACAATAGTGTTTTCCTATTTTGGACTATAAGTCTAATTAAACAAACACACTAAAGAAAGAAAAGAAAGCTTACTTAAAACTTGGAGATTGCTTGAATATGTATACTTGAACTTTTATTGATATATGAAATGTTTACAAAGATAGTTGTTTACAAGAAAGTGTTTACAAGGATGCTATGAAGACTACAGAAACTTGGGACGTTGAGAGGTATATATTTATAATGAATGAACTGCACTTATATAGACTAAATCATGATACAATGGTATTAAAATTATTTATAAATAAATGGTGTGGACACCTCTTTGGTACTTGTCATTTGTCACTATGCTTCTACTGTTACTGAAATTGTCAGCACTGTTTTTGAAATGTGGCCTGATTTTGGTTTGCATGTGAACTTGCTTATCTCCTTTTGCATGTGAATTTGTTGCATGGTTTGTCTCCTGATGCCCAACTTTTGCATATGATATCCCTGAAATGCTATTTCCCTTAAAATACTCTCTCCCTTGTCTTCTTTTACATGCCTATTTTGGATATTATTGAATTATTTTGTCCTTATGATTAAAATGAAACCTTTGAGGATGTTTTGGTTAGTTTTCCAAAAAAGATTTGGAGAGGAATTAAATCCTGTTATAATAACTTATGGGGGATCCTTAGAAAGAAAAAATAATTTACATGAAGTGGGTTCATCGTCATGTAACGTCTTGATTCAATAACATTGTCATGTAAAGAAAATTTGCATGTGATAATACATTATTTGATAAAAAACGTTATGTGACAATGAATACATTAAATCTTTCTTATAGAAAGAAGCAAACGTCATTTACTTTATTCTGCAATTGGTGATGGGCTTCTATATAGTCTAGAGATTTCTATATTCTATTTTGATGATGTCCTCTATAATTTGAATATATATTTAGGAAAACTAATGAAAAGGGCTTGAAAACTTTGAGTTTTAATGATAAAGACAAAATAAATGGTAAAGTGAATAGTAACAGGATTGACTTTTTAATGTAAAAATGTGGTTTTTCGTTAAAGTGAACAGTACCGGAAGCTTTTCGTTAAAGTTCCCTATATATTTGCTTCGATAGCATTTTTTAAAATTATATGAAGAAAGGTGATTTTTTTTTTTTGTTTTTTTGTTTTGTTTTTGCTTTGAATTATTATCTTTGTTTTTTGAAGCAATAAAATTTTATATTATTTTCTGCTGCAGCAGTGCATTCTTGAAAATTCGGGTGATGACATTGGCATTCATGCTGCATGCACGTGTATGCCACCACTACGGCACTACTTGGCCCTCTTTAATTGTTGTGTCCGGGTAAGCATCTTCTAGTGTTTATGAATTCTTTTAATTTTCTCTTAATTCTTTTAATATCATTGACATTCTTCTGAGCAATAATGTTATGATGACATCTTTTTTTTGTCCCTTTGATTCAAGCGAGAGAATGAAGTACATCCTTCTTTTAATACTAAAAATTAGTGGTTTACGACTAGTGATGATGAATGGGTGCCAATATATCATCTATCATCATAGTCACCATTATCAGCACAATCACAACTACTCATTAAAACGCTTATCTAATACTTAAATGTGATTCCATTTAACTAAATGGTTGCCTACTGACAATCACAATTTACTACTAATGTTTCTTGCATGATTTACCGTTTGTGCACAAAGATTTAATGAGATTTCTTTTTACTTATAAGTGAAAAGTCTCAAATTCGATTTCAAGAACCAATTATTCTCCCACATCCTTAGCGTATATATATCTTTGTTAAAAAAATAAAAAAATTGTACATTACCACAAAATTATTGCGATATTTAAATACCAGCATAATTAATTCCACAAAACTACATAACATCCCTTACAAAAAAGAAATCTGAAAACTTATGTTAGATAGTGTCTTCTCCAAGTAAGTATTGGAATATCACTTAATATTATGGTCTAATAGTATTTTTCTTCATTTGTAAGTGATAGGTCTTAGAATTAATTCTTGCCAAAAACGAATTTAAACTACATTAGTACTAGTTTATTGTAAAATTTAGCTCATTCGTAACACATTATTAGAATGAAGCCTATTAATTATTTTTTATGTTTATTCCTCCCTCGTGACTCATTAGACAATAGACAATGACTAATGCAACGTTGAGTTTGACACGGTGGCATATGACGAATTTGAGCCATATTATTACTAGTCAATTGTGAGGCTAAGCACACCCCAATCCTCTAGTGAAAATAATATCGTTTATTCAAAAAAAAAAAAACAAATAGTGAAGAATAATGTTAGAGAGACCAAATTTCTAAACCAAATGATATGGATGTTAATGATTGAAGTATTACTTAAATTGTGATTAACGTGCTTATTTCTTATTAGTGACACATCATTTGGTTTGCAAATTTAATTTCATTTGATTTATAAATTTAGTTTAAAATTTGATCTTCCTAACATTGTCCAATAATAAATGCTTACGATATATGCAAGGAAGGGGAATGATATGCAAATGATTTACTTTAAAGAAATGGCATAAAAATGAAAAATATTTCTTTGAATATGTAGCCAAAGACCATCATGGCGATTGGATTGTGGAGAAATGGTTTTTCGAAACAACACGGGATTGTGTGCTCAGTCCTGCTGTTTTCTGATCTCATTCTCCTCAAAATTAAGTTTGGGGGAAGCCATGATTTTAATATGCAGGGGACACCTTCAAGTTATATTGATAATATTAAAACCTAAATTGCTTTATATATAACGAAAACTATACATTTCAGACATTAAAAAAAGGGTAAATTACATAGTAGCCCCTCAGGTTTGAGGTCCATTACAATCTCGTACAACAACTTTAAAACATTTCACTTTCATACATCCAGTACCATTTTATTTCAAAATAACACATCCGTTAGATTTTACATCCATTAGTCTGTTAAATGCTGACGTGGCTGCCACATTTGTGCTGATGTGGCTGCCACATGGCAAAAAAAATTATTTTTTAATTTAAAAAAAAATCTAAATCTTCTAAATATTAAAATTAAAAATAAAAAAAATAAAAAAAAAACTAGAAAAACCCGAAACCCAGATCCCTTCCTTCCCCCCCTCCCACCCTTCTGCAACTTCCAAAATCCTCTCTTCTCCGCGCAACCCCCAAACCTATATCCCCCATCTTCACCCATCTTCATCTTCTTCTCTGCAACCCAGAAAGAAAAGAAAGAAGAAAAAAAAAACCCAATCATTGCAAATCAATCAAAAACCCTAAAGACCCACGGAGGACGAAACAATGGCGTGATTCTCATCAATATCCCAACGTAGTACTCAGGACCAACGGAGGACGAAACAATGGCGTGATTCTCATCAATTAACTCTTCCAAATTCCCCACGCTCATCGGTGAGCCTCGGAGATCGTCAACTTTAGATCTGTATTCCTCGGCTTTCTCCTCCGGCGGCTTGAGCCGCTCCTGGTTTGTGACGAACTCCTCCGCCATGAGGAGATAGTCCTTGATTCGGCTTTCTCCTCCTGCGGCTTGAGCCGCTCCTGGTTCCTGAAGCTTGCACTTTGTCAGCGGGTCACCATCGAGAGCCGTGCCGCAGCTTCGGGACCCTTCTGCTTGCGCTGTTTACGGCCGACTGGGGCAGGCGGAGCTGCCGGCTCAAACTTCTTCTCTTTCTTGTCGTTCCCATCGGGCTTACGGTCGCCCGGTAGACCTTGTCGATTCAACCCACCAGGCGTTCCCTGACCCATTTCTTTTGTCTCGAGGGAAGAGAGAAGAGCGAGTGAAAGTTATGGGTTTGGGGGTTGCGGGGAGAAGAGAGGATTTTGGGAGTTGCAGAAGGGTGGGGGGGGGAATGAAGGGATCTGGGTTTCGGGTTTTTCTAGTTTTTTTATTTTTTTATTTTAATATTTAGAAGATTTAGATTTTTTTTAAATTAAAAAATATTTTTTTTGTCATGTGGCAACCACATCAGCACAAATGTGGCAGCCACGTCAGCATTTAACAGACTAATGGATGTAAAATCTAACGGATGTGTTATTTTGAAATAAAATGGTATTGGATGTATGAAAGTGAAATGTTTTAAAGTTGTTGTATGAGGTTGTAATAGACCTCAAACCTGAGGGGTTACTATGTAATTTACCCTTAAAAAAAATATAAAAAAAAAAAGTTAACATTTTGTTTTGGGCTGAAATACAGAATTTTGGCTAAGAAAAAATGACCCGATATGAAAGGCCACGATTTTTGACCCAATGATGATTCCTCAGGCTAGTTGGCTCCCAGCCCAGTAGAGCATTAATTTGACAGTCTTAATAGCAGGAGGACTGTTAAAGGGTCAGACTCAAGCGTGGCTCGGCTCGGTCGAGTCCAGGTTGAATTAAGATTGCTAAAGATCAGGATGAGTTTTGATAAGATTCACATCTTTCTAAAGATCAGAACTTATGCTTGACCATACAAGAATGAATTAAGTGTACAGAGGCACTAGGTTCAGAATCCTAGTTTAAGTCAAAGAAGCCGAGACCAGATAAAAATTGAGTTTCTGTACTATCAAAAAGACATGGTGAATACATCTTTGTAATAATATCCATCCCTGGTTTTGGATCAAAGATGGACTGATACAAGGCGTATTGTAATTGTAATTGTAACTCTTTCATGGACTATGATGCTCTGCTCAGAATCTCATTCTGCATATCTGTTGGCATTATTCTTAGTTTTGCTTTTGAAATTTCTTCTAATAAAATATCATATAATATTAAGTCTAAAGATATATTCCTAAGAAAACTTTCATATCTTTTTTTTTTTTTTGTCTTTGTCACTCAGATGCTAATGTTACTCATTATTTTGATGTTGCTCTATTTCAATGTCTTCTTCTAAGAGGTCAATCTTAATCTCTTCTATGGGCTCATTAGACTCTTGTTTTATGGGTTCAATAACCTATTTTCCTTTATTCTTATGCTGATCAATTTCTAAACCTATTTTAATTCTCTTTTTTGGGTGTCACTTGCCTTCTGCCGCATTCTAAGAGCTTGGAGTTCTTGGCTCATTTTGGTAAACTTATTGAGTAAAGACTCGTGTTCTCTAGAGATGACTTAAAGGTTGTGCTCAAGAGAATGAATAAGATGCCGGCTTTGATGGAAATTAAAATTAAAACTATCAAACTATTGTTTCAAGGCTCTAATTAATTTTTCATGACCTAACTTCATGTTTGGCTGCTTTATTTGGATATTCCAAAAATTATATAAGAGAACCTGTTGCTTATCAAAAAGCTATGGTGCTCTTGACCTATATCTCAGGGTTGGATTTCTGATTCCTTCAACAATATTGCCATTAAAGTTGAAAGTAGGTACTGGTGGTGATGATGGTCTGCTTATGCTACTTTGAAATAACTGAATGGTGGAGGTTGATGGTGCATCATTATGCTATTAAAAGAAGCTCTTTTGCTTTGCGGCCTTGTGCTATTTGCTGATAATGGTCCACGATATTCCATACCTGTTCAACAAATTAATCTTGATAAGATATTGGCTAATGTATTGTCATTACCTTTTATATGTTCAAAAATTGGTTTAAAACCATTTCTTGTAATTGAATCAACAAAATTAACCCATCTTCGGAGAAACTATGTTTTGACAATCTATTCTAATCGTAAATACCTCATTATGTAAAAATAAAGAAAATGTTTCAAGTGAAATAATTATCCCTAAAATTTCTAAATCTATTGATGGTAAATTTGACTGTACATCACTAAATTTTCCTGATGAATATCTACAAACTTGTTCATTAGACTTGGGTGACTCTTTATGCTTTTTCTGGTATAGTATATATGTTCATCCTAATGATGAAGCATCTGTTTCAACTATCTTGTAACTATCATCTAATGGTAATGTTAATGACCTAAGTTTAGTAATTTCTTCTTTTATATTTTGAACTAATTTAATATCTTCACTATTAAAATATTTTTGTCTTGTTTTGCTAGTTTTATTACGTAATACTGCTATTTTTCTTCCTAAATCAGGGATAAAATTTCTTACATAATTTAGCAATCCTAAAAATGTTTGTAACTGTTTCTTATCTTCTAATTTGTCTGGAAAATTCTAATACCTTTTTGGCTAAATGATCTTGTAATTGTATTGTACCTGACTTGATATACATTCTTAAAAATTCTATATCTTGCTTTTCTAATGCTATTTTATTTTTGCTAATCATAATTCCATTATTGATAAATTCATGTAATACTATCTCTAAATGCTTCCTCTGTTCATTTTTATTTTTATTATGTACTGAAATATCATCTACATAAACACTACAAAAATTATCATATTTCTTGAAAATTTGGTCAATCTTTCTTTGAAAGATCAATGGAGCATTTTTAAGTCCAAATGGCATAACAAGCCACTCAAAATGTCATTTTGGACAAGTAAAAGTTGTCCACTCAATTGATTCTTCTGCTAATCTTGTTTGCCAAAAACCTGATTTACAATCAAATTTACTAAAATATTTACTCTCTTGAATTTTATTTATAAGCTCATCATTATTTGGTAACTTATAACTATCTTCATATGTATTATCATTTAATCTCTTGTAATTATAAACTATTCTAGCCTTACCTCTCTTTAGTTCTGAATGTTTTCTTACAATAAATGCTGCTAATTGATGTCTAGACTTAGAAGGTTTAATTACTTTTAAATTTAACAACTCTTTTATTTGCTGCTCAAACTCTTATTTATCTATTAAACTACAAGGCATATCAGTCATCTTAATGGTTAAATCTGGGTTAATTATATCTAATTTTGCTAGTATTTTATTTTTATTCCAATGTAACTGTGGGTCTTCTCTTATAATTCTAGTTTGTTCTGATAATTGTAATAATTCTTCTAAACTCCTTGTTTTACTTAACTGTAGTATTTCTATACGGTTTCCTTCTTCTAAAATCGGGTATTCATATTCAAATATGTCTTCATCAAACTCTTCTATGTTATTATGCTTATCATTTTCTTTTGAGTTTTCTAAATGATAACTAGCTTGGCCACTAGACTCTTCTATACTTATGTTTTTGTATGCTTCTACAGTATTACTTTGGTCAGTTATTGTACTGCCTCTTTTGACAAAATGTTATGTTAGGGTTCATAGATAAAAAACCTTGTAAACTTTTCAAAAACTTTAAACCTAAAATGAAAGGATATGATCCTACTGGTGAAACAAATGTTAATGGTAAATTAAATTGTTGTTTTTCTACTTTAATAAACTCATTATTTATACAATGTGTTAAGTAAACCGGTCTCTCATCAAATTGTGTTATTCTCACTGGTTTTGCTAATTTTTGTCTATATTTTTTTGGGTACTAACTCTTCTCTTATAACACTCTTTGTACTCCCTGTATCTATCATAGCTGTTGTTTGTATTTTATGTTCTTTTCCTAATTCTATTTCACAATTTATGATAATTAAAGAACTATTTTTTTATTTTTCTATACTATGAACAATATTTTCTAATATTATAGTATTTTCTTGTGATTCTGCTTAATTAACTTCTAATAACCTATTACTATAACACTTTTCGCACAATATTGAACATGTATTATAGCTTTTATTTGCAACTAATTTACTATACTTATGACATTTTTCTGGCCAACCTAGATTAATGTATTTATATTCTTCTTCATGCTGTTCTTCTATGAATGCACACGTATACTCTTCTAGATCACTATTTGTGCTACTTGAATCTTTCGAGTCTGAATCTATCATGTTAATACTCTCTATACTATAAATACTCTCATTATCACTTAAATCATCTAAACTGTATATTGACTGAATATCCTTATCTTCTTCTAACTTAAACAACTCCATCAAATGTGCTTTTTCTTTCAACTGTTTACCTAATTTTGAACATTTAGGTCTAATATGTTCAGCTTCTCCACATGAATAACATTTACAACTACTCTTATCTTGTGGCGCTTTATATTTTCTAATCCAAGGTCTACCACTTCTTTTTCTAAATTGTTTTGGAATATATTTTCTCTTCCTATATGTTCTTGAATGTCTTATACTGAAATTCTTATGCTGTTTGTGGGGTTTATATGACTTATATTTCTTTTTGTATATTTTCTTATGCTTATTTTTCTTATGGCAACCATACTGTTGTGGTAAATCTATATTTTTACAACTCATGTAAAATTGCTTCGTAATTTGTCTCTTAGCTTTTATTTGACTACACTCTTGTCTAAATATATCATATACATGTTGAATTCTAGGTCATATTGCAATACATGTTGAATTCTAGGTCCTATTGCAATACCATTCTTCTTTGGACGTTTTTGTCATTCATTCCAAATCTTTTCACCTATTGGTCCTTTTATTTTTGTCATATAAGTATCTAATAAATTAATATCACTAAATCTACATGTTCTTCCTAAATATTTAAAGAAATATGTGGTATACTCAGCTATATACTGTAAATCACAAATTTGTAATTGTTCTAAATTTCTAATTGCTCTTATTTGTTCTTGTTCGCTTCTACCATCTAACCTATTATGATCTAAAAACTCTTGTTTAATCAAAGTAACAAAACCATCAATATTAAAATGTGTTTTAGCTGCCTCATGCTGTTCTGGATTTTGGACTAATAAAAAACTAAACCATCCAAAGTATGCTCAAAGTAATCTAACATATTTTGAGAATTCTTAAAATCTAACATTAATGCTGCATGTATGCAGCTTTTTTCCCATCTCTCAATTGTTCTTTCTCTATCTTGTGGATCTACATTATCTAAATTTAAAATATTACCAGCTATATTAATTTGTTCTAACCCTCTCAAATATGGAATTCCATATTTTCTAGGTCATAGTAATGACTCCGGCTAGAGTGACTTTTGAACTATAAATTCAGCCGTACAGACTACCATAGGGTTCCAGCTCACATATATTATTTTTATGAAATTATTCTTACCTAAATTGCTTACTCTGTTATATCTTGGCATGGCATACATATGTTTATGATTATGTGAAGCATGATTGAAATGTTATGATTACATATATATATATATATATATATATATATATATATATATTTATGTATATGCTTATATTCTGATTCTGGGAAAAATTATACATGTTTTACAGCGAGGGGTTAGATATGTTGATAAATGAAATGGTTTTGTAAAACATTTGTTTTTGCTCACTCACGTTTTCTATTTTGCACCCCTCCAGGTTTTAAGTAAGTTTGTTGTTGGTGGCTTGAAGACGTTAGCAGTTTTGACCTACCTAAATAATAGTAGGACATTCTTGGTACTGTATAACTAGTACTTGTCCTACTGTACTACACCTAGACTTATTATGCTCTGATTATGAGTGTTTACTGTTGTAACTAACTCCTATCACTTCCTATTTATTAGTGCACTCTAGTATTTCAGTTTTTAATTATTCATATATTTCTTTACTCTATTGCTTCCGCACTGTGCACATGGCTACGTCACTCTCACGTGACGGCCAGCATGCCTTGATCTCGGTCGGGGTGTGTCAGTTTGGTATCAGAGCCTAGGTTTAACAGTCTTGTTTAGTTCTTGAATATTCTAATCCTTGTGATATCTTATGTCAGAACTATGACACCTCGTAGAGAGCCCTGTCAATTAGCTAAACCTAGTTTCCTCGATATTGCTCAATTAGGGGAAGTTATAGTATCTGCCATTTAGTCTGCATTCCGTACTCCCCAGAGGACACCTTCTCTTGAGACAGTTTATAACTTGAAGTTGACTCACTTCATTGGAAATGAAGGTCATAAGAGGGTAGAAAAATGTCTGAATCATATTGAGAAGACCTTTCTAGTGATGTAGAGCCAGGGAAATCTTCATCCGGACATATGGGTCGAGACGACTACTTGGTTTTTGGAAGAGCATCCTGTATCCTGGTGGAGACTGGAATCTTACCAGTTGACCCCAACAGAGATTGCAGACTGGTGAGTATTTAAAAAGCTGTTTCGAAAAAGGTTCATTCCTCCTGAGTATATTGATCGTACGAAACAAGAGTTTACTCATTTGAAGTAAGGAAAGATGTCAGCTAATGAGTATTATAGGATGTTTACTGATCTGTCGAGATATGATCCGTAGGTTGCTGCTAACCCAGTTGAGATGCTCCGCCGTTTCAGATTGGGTGCTAAGAAGAAATGGCGTTCCATAGCGACATCGACTCACTATGCCACTTACTAGGAGTTTTATGAGATTCTACTGAGGATTAAGGACTCAGAGAACATGCCTAGTGAAAGTGAGGATGAGGAAGGAAAGAATAGGGGTTAGAGACGAGATGACAAAGGAAAAGGGCAAGCATTTTAGAGACCTTGCAAGACCCAAAACTTTAAGATGAGTGGTGGCAGTTCCAGCTCTTCTAGCGGAGGATTGAGTACTAATATGCAAATGAGAGGTGGTAGATTTATTGGAGGCCCTAGGTTCTAGAGGCAGAGAGATTTTAATGGTCCAGGTGGTTCCGGTGCCCCTTTATGCCGCAAGTGTAATAATAGACATTTTGGGGAGTGTAGGAGAGGCAGCATTGGATGTTTTACTTGTGGTTAGATGGGTCATAGGGCTGCTCAATGCCCTCAGAGTCAGCAGAGACCCCAGTAGCCTTCATTCCCACCACCTGCATCGACCCAATAAGCTTCATGATCTGGTGGTTATACTCAGACTGGACGAGGAGGTGCCTACCACTATCAAGGCGACGTCGTTCCCTACACCATAGGATAGCAGCAATACTCTCAGGATCCTTAGTATCAGAGTGGGTACCCTCAAAATCAGGGACGATCTATGTATTATCAGCCACATTCAGCTGAAGGATCTCAGTGGTACCAAGGGGGACAGGCCCAGCAGGGAAAGATTGCTGCTAGTAGTGCAGGATCTTCAAGGCAGTCTGGTCAGCAGAGGCAGGGACGTGGTATTCATGCCAACAGAGGTCACAGTGGACGATAACAGAATCAGGGGCGTATCCACAACATGTCACTGCAAGATGCCCAGAATAATCCAGATTTAATCATGGGTACGTTAAATATTCTTGGTCATTTTGCTAGAGTATTGATTGATTGTGGTGCTACACATTTTGTTATTGCTCATACATTTGCTCAAGTGACATAACCCCATCCTACACCTCTAGGATATAATTTATAATTTTCTATGCCTACAGGGGATAGATGTTTTATGGATCGGGTATATCCAGGATGTCCAATAATAGTAGAAGATGTTATTATGCCGGCCAATCTTATGCCGTTGGATATTATGGATTTTGATGTGATTTTGGGCATTAATTGATTGCACTATAATTGTGCCAAGATAGATTGTTATGGAAAGACAGTCACATTTCATTGTCCTGGATTACCTGAAGTTACGTTTTTAGGAGAGCCTAGTGGTGTGAGGCATGGTATTATTTCAGCCATGAAAGCAAAGAAATTGTTGTCAAAAGGTTGTCAGGGATATTTGGCTCATGTGGTATTGAATGATGATGCTCCTAATAGTGTGAAGGATGTTCGCGTGGTCAGATATTTTCTGGATGTATTCCCTGAGGATTTGCCTGGATTGCCGCCGGATAAAAAGGTGGAGTTTGTTATTGATCTGCTTCCAAGTATGAATCCTATATCCTTGACTCCTTACAGAATGACTTTTGCTGAATTTAGATAATTGAAAGTGCAGTTACAAGAGTTAGTGGATAAAGGTTTTATTTAGCCTAGTACTTCACCTTGGTGAGCTCCAGTTTTATTTGTGAGGAAGAAAGATGGAACTTTAAGGCTGTGCATTGATTACAGGCAACTGAATCGGGTAACCATTAAGAACCGTTATCCATTACCTCGTATAGAAGATTTATTTGATCAACTCAGAGGTGCCTATGTATTTTCTAAGATTGACTTGAGGTCGGGTTACTACCAATTGAAGATTAAAAATGAAGATGCCCCTAAAATCGCATTCAGGACTCAATATGGTCATTATGAGTTTCTTGTGATGCCATTCGGGTTAACTAATGCACCAACAACTTTTATGGATTTAATGAATCGAGTATTCCTGCCATATTTGGACTGGTTTGTTATTGTCTTCATTAATGATATTCTGGTATACTCTAAGTCTAAGGCTAAGCACGCTAGACATCTGAAGTTGGTGTTGAGCAGTTTTAAGGAACACCAACCATATGCTAAGTTTAGCAAATGTGAATTGGCATTTTTGGGACATGTCATTTCTGCTCAAGGCATTCAAGTGGATTCTCAAAAAGTGGCAGCTGTAGAGAATTGGGAGCAACCTCGAATCGTCACCGAGGTACGGAGTTTTCTTTGCCTAGCAGGCTATTATAGACGGTTCGTTAAGGTTTTTTCAGTGATTTCTTTGGCATTGACGAGGTTGACTCGAAAGGATGTTAAGTTTGAGTGGGATAATAAATGTGAGCAAAGTTTTCAGCAGTTGAAGTATTATCTCACTCATGCACCTGTTCTAGCACTTCCAAATGATAGTGGTAATTATGAGGTTTATAGTGATGCTTCTCTGAATGGTTTGGGTTGTGTGTTGATGCAACATGGTAGGGTGATTGCTTATGCTTCGAGACAGTTGAAACCTCATGAGAAGAATTACCCTACGTATGATTTAGAGTTGGCATCTATCATCTTTGCTTTGAAGATTTGAAGACATTATCTTTATGGCGAGAAATGTAAGATCTTCACAGATCATAAGAGTCTTCAGTACCTGTTTACTCAGAGAGATCTTAATCTTCGGCAGCGAAGGTGGATTGAGTTGCTTAGTGATTATGATTACACGATTGAGTATCATCCTGGTCGTGCAAATGCAGTGGCGGATGCACTTAGTAGGAAGACTCCAGCCAGACTTAATGTCATCTATGATTGTCATGTCCCTTCTAGCAGATTTGAGGTCCACTGGAGTGGAGTTAGGAGTGGAAGATCGAGAAGAAGCCTTACTTGCTAATTTTCAAGTTGGCCAATTTTAATTGATCGTGTGCTTGAGGCCCAGATAAATGATGAAAAGACTCAAGAGATAATTCAAGCAAGGAATCAAGGGAAAAAGAAAGATTTCAGGATTCAAGAAACTGATGGCATGCTTATGTAGGAAAGCAGAATGTATGTGCCGAATAATGCAAAGTTAAAGAAAGAAATTTTAGACGAAGCATATATTTCGGCATATGCGATGCATCCAGGAGGTACTAAGATTTATCATACCATTATACCATTTTATTATTGGCTGGGTCTGAAAAGGGAAATTGCCAAATATGTGAGTAGGTGTGCCATTTGCCAACAGGTTAAAGCTGAAAGGAAAAAGTCGTTTGGGTTGATGCAGCCACTTCCCGTTCCACAGTAGAAATGCGAAAATATTACTATGGATTTTGTGTACAAGCTTCCTCATACACAAAATGGTTATGACGACATTTGGGTGATAGTTGATCGGCTTACTAAGTCAGCGCATTTTATTCCAGTGAGGGAGAAATATTTGTTAAGCCGATTAGCTAAGTTGTTTATATCATAGATTGTGAAGTACCAAGGTGTGCCAGTTAATATTATTTTAGATCAGAATCCTAGATTTACTTCCAAGTTCTGGACAGCATTCCAGGAAGCTCTTGGTACGAGATTACTTTATAGTACAACATATCATCCTTAGACAGATGGACAATCTGAGATGACTATTCAAACATTGGAGGATATGTTGAGATCTTCAATGTTGCAATTTGGAGATAGTTAGCACGATTGCTTGGATTTGATGGAGTTTTCCTACAATAACAGTTATCATTCAAGTATTGGTATGGCACCATTTGAGGCACTTTACGGGAAATCTTGTTGTACACCTCTATGTTGGTCAGAGGTTGGTGAAAGAGTTTTAGTGGACCCTGAGATTGTGGATGTGACTACTCAAAATGTTCAAGTAATTAAGTTTAGCCTGAAAGCGGCCCAAGACTGACAAAAGAGCTTAGCAAATAAGCATGCCACTGATCGGAAGTATAATTAAGGTGATTGGGTATTTCTGAAGCTATCACCTTGGAAAGGTGTGGTATGATTTGGAAGGAGAGGAAAGTTGAGTCCTAGGTACATCGGACCATATATGATCACCGAACGAGTCGATGAGGTTGCGTACAGGCTTGAGTTACCTCCAGAGTTGTCAAAGGTGCACGATGTATTTCATGTTTCAATGCTTCGACATTATATTTCAGATCCTTCACGTGTGATTTCTCCTCAACCTTTGGAAATCAATTCGGACTTTACTTATGATGATGAACTAGTGACTCTTTTGGATTGGAAGGATAAGGAACTAAGGAATAAAACTGTGCGCTTGGTGAAAGTGTTATGGAGAAATCATTCAGTGGAAGAAGCTACTTGGGAGACAGATGATCGGATGAGAGAGATGTATCCACGCTTATTTTATGATTATTAGTGTATGTATTGGTTGTATGAAATTTCGAGGACGAAATTTTATAAGGTAGGGAGATTGTCACAGCTCGTCCCAGAGATATGTATTATTTTATTCTCAGTGACGTAAAATGACAATTTTAACCAGGGGTGATGAATCTTGTGGTGCGTGTGTGTGACTTATTTTGGAGACTTAGATGTTGATTTTTGGTCGTTTTGATTTGGTGACCCACGTGGACCACACACACACAGAGATTATCCTTCTTTCTCTTCCTCCCCATACTCTCTCTCTCGGTTTCACTGTCTCTCTCCTTGCTATACGTAAGGACAAGAGCAAGAACACCCCAAACTTCGCAGATCGAAGGTTTTGAGTGCACCATTGTGTTCCTCATGGTGCTACGAATCGTTTGGTACCAGTTTCAGGTAAGGAATCCTTCGAAAACTCGTTCACCCGTAACCAAGGTATTAAATATCGGTAATATCAGAAATATCGGTAGTCCAAAAACACGGAAATATCGATGAAAATATCGGGATAATATCGATATCGATAAAAATTACATGGAAACCACGAAAATTGTAAGAAAAACTTGGAAATTTTTATTGAAACTTTGCAGGATGTTTATTTAGTCAATTATCTATTAGTTTATCATAAAAAATTGGAAGGAAATGCATTGCATGATGGATTTAACTGATTTAAGTTGATTATATAGTGAGCTGGCAAACATTGTGAATGTAGAAAATATGTAGTAATTAATGAAAGAATTTTAAACACATCATAATCATTTATATATAATGAATTAGTACAATATTTTATACTTTATACATTGCATGGTAAGATACATGAGTGACTTATTACCCTTTATTTTTTTTATTTAAGAATTATATGTTTGTGGGGGTTTTATTTAAAATTTATATTGAAGATGCTCTTAAATTATGTAAACTTGTGATTGAAAACAATATTTTATTTTATTTTATTTTCAAAATGCAAAATGGGCATTAAGAAAATTGCAAAGAAAGAGTCCCACTTAATTCCAAAAAATGCAAAAAATCCCAACCCATCATCTTTCTTCATAACCTATCAAAATCCCTATTGTCGTCAGACTCTTTCCCTTTTATTCCCACTTTGCCTTTTAGTCGCCTATCTCTCTCTCTCCATCCATATTCTCTCAAACTCCTCACTCTCCGCATGTCCGACCCCCTCCGCCTTCCTCCGTTATCCATCCCTTCCGCTAGATCTCGGCACCCCCACCTGAGAAACCACCCCACCCACCTACCCACCCAACTGATCATCATCTATCATTCTCCCACTCCCACACACACGCACAGAGACCCACATCGGCTGATCGGCTTCTGCTTCTCCCTCGTCGCCGCCGTCGTCTCTCTCCTTTCTCTCTGCACCGAGGGTCCGAGACCCACATACACACACGCACACCCATCATCATCAGCAACCTCTCTTTCTCCCTATCCTTCTCGTCTCTGCAACTCGGCGAACTCCGGCGAGGCTGTGCGTGTCGACTCACTTTCTGAACACCTCAGATGGTTTCACACAAACTTCATATATAAAATGTTCATCTCCTCTTCTATTTCATTTTCATACCTAGATCAGAGTCTAGGGTCTTGTTTTACAGTCGGCCGGAGCTTCTACAGCTCCGGCGTTCTTCTCCGAGTAGGCCAGTTCCGATATTATCGATAATATCGCGATATTATCCCGAAAATCATTTGGATATTGAAATAAAAAATCGGTTCCCCTAAAAACCGATAATATCGGCGATATATCGCCGATATTATCGGTATTTCGGACCATGCCCGTAACCCAATTTTCATGCACTATTCATACTCATGTAAAACCTTGTGTTTTAGGGAAATCTAAACTCATAGGAAGCTTAATGAGGTCCTCACAAGTCTTGGGGTAGTTCGTTTGAGGAATTTTAACTTTGGGATCGCGAGAAACGACGAGTTGCAGGTTTGGTCGGAATTTCGAAGCTTCCCCGATGTGATTTCGTGAGATTTGAAGCTTCAAATAGTTATAACGCCATTCATCTCACTCTAAGCTTTCATTTGGTTCAAATTTCAAAGAAAATGGTTAAAAAATGAGTGAAAATAGACGTTTTGAAGTTTTACCCAGTTTTTCGGCGACCAGCGACTCGCTGGAGATGAAGACAGAATATTCCATCAGTTTGGACGGAATATTCTGATGCCGTCAGTTAGTTTGGACAGTTACCATTGGGTTTAACGGAATATTCCTAACGCCAGTTAGGGAATCCGTCAGGATTCCCTGCACGTGGTTGCGTGTCTTACCGTGCACTCACCGGCGCGTGGCAGTGCATGAAGGGTCCAAAAAAATTTCTAAAAATTTGGGGATGATCCTGAGGTTGTGTAGGTCACCGTGGTATATTTATATACCCGTTTTGTGCTATGTATGAGAAGTTATTAGCTAGTTTTGCCTATGTGCTTTAAAATAACGTTTTTATAGTTAATTCACATATAAGTGAGACTTATCTAGAGGACGAGCATATCCAAGGGTGACTTAGGGGCTATGACCCTTCAACTTACCAGTGAGTGGGCTTTTGGTTTTAAGTATATATTATATACTTGATATTTCCCCAGAAAAATATGTTTAAATGTTTATGCCTTGAATGCCATGCATATGAGTCTATAATTCGTTTATGAATTGGTGTGTGATACGTTATATATATAATTGTGGTGCTGTGGATGCTCAGGTAAGCCCAGGTAAGTCATGTTTGGTTATATGAATCATCAATGATGTGATATGTGATTGAATAATGTTGAGCTCATAAAACTGCAATTAGGGTGATTATGAGTTAGCCAAAGATATGATACGGGCATGTTTATTATGTCACCTCCCACACCATATGCTCATATTGGATCCAATTTAGGTGCACAGTCTTGTCGTACATACCTTATTTATGGTTCCGACTCGTAGGTGACTAGCGATTTATCGCCCGACTATTATGTGAGAGTAGTATTGAGCATGATTATATCACACCCATTATTGTCGTATAGACCTTTTTGTTTGGTTCCGACTCTTGTGCAATATATTGCCATATAGGTCATAGTTGTGACTCTGACTAGAGTGACTTTTGAGCTATCAATTCAGCCGTACAAACTACCATAGGGGTTTTGGCTCACATGTATTATTTCTATGAAATTATTCTTACCTAAATTGATTATTCCATTATATCTTGGCATGGCATACATATGTTTATGATTATGTGAAGCATGATTGAAATGTTATGATTACATATATATATATATATATATATATATATATATATATATATTTATGTATATGCTTATATTCTGATTCTGGGAAAAATTATACATGTTTTATAGCGAGGGGTTAGATATGTTGATAAATGAAATGGTTTTGTAAAACATTTGTTTTTGCCCACTCACATTTTCTGTTTTGCGCCCTTCCAGGTTTTAAGTAAGCTTGCTGTTAGTGGCTTGAGGACGTCGGCAGTTCTGACCTACCTAAATAATAATAGGAAATTCCTGGTACTGTATAACTAGTACTTGTCCTACTGGACTGCACCTAGACTTATTATGCTCTGATTATGAGTGTTTACTGTTGTAACTAACTCCTATAACTTCCTATTTAGTAGTGCACTCTAGTATTTCAGTTTTTAATTATTCGTATATTTCTGATCTCTATTGCTTCCACACTGTGCACATGGTTACGTCACTCTCACGTGACGGCCAGCATGTCTTGATCTCGGTCGGGGTGTGTCAATTGGCTTGTGGATTTTCTTCACTATGCAAAATATGATTATGCTTTCTCAATGGAAAATAACAAACTAAACTATTTTGGTCTAAAGTTATTTTTCTTTTTTGAGGTTCACGAATTTCTAAATTAAGATAATCTATCATAAACTATAATCTACCTTTCTCTAAAGTTATTGCTAACTGGTTTCTTAGAAACTCTCTTTCTTCTCTCAAGGTCTCTAAAACTTGATATGCTGCTCCTTTTGCTTCTAAAACTTAATGTTGCACTTCTGTGTTATTATATCTACGAATAAATGAAGGTTGTTCCAGATAATCAAGATAAAACTTTTGCTTCTTCAAAGTATTGATAATTCTTTTGGATATATATGCTAATCTTCTCTTTATGCTAGTTATAGCTGGATGCCTGGGACAATAAATACCTGGTAATTGTGGTTGACATGGTCTATAAGGACAATAATATTTGTTATTCATACAAAATAAACAAGTGTGATATCAGTTGTATTAATGACTTCTGTCCTCAAGGTACTTTATTATTATAATTATAGTATTAAAATGCTAAATAAGGCTCTGATACCAAATTCGCAAAGCAGCCCCGGTTAAATAGTCGGATGACCATTATAACAACTAGACATAGAACCTTGCACATGGAACTCGACATGTTTCAGCATGACGGCCACTCACACTACAAGTATAAGGCCTTAACAGCTGAACTCAGAGGTACGAAGAACTCAGAGGTACCCTGGTTAATGTCCAGTTATTTGTTTGGCAAACATTCAATTATAACAGAGTGCTCGAACAAAGTATGATCGTCAGTTTAGCAAGTTAATAATATAACTACAATAATGTTTCCCTGTTTTGGACTAGAAGTCTAATTAAGCAAACACACTAAAGAAAGAAAAGAAAGCTTACTTAAGACTTGGAGATTGCTTGAATATGTACACTTGAACTTTTATTGATATATAGAATGTTTACAAAGATAGTTGTTTACAAAGATAGTTGTTTACAAGAAAGTGTTTACAAGGAAGTGTTTACAAGGATGCTATGAAGACTAAGGATGCTTGAGTATGAAGATGGTGTGAGTATGAGAGTAGGGTGTTCAGGTGTTGAGTGGTTGAGGTGTTGAGAGGTTGTGAAGTGTTGAGATATGTTGAGTTAGATGTGTCTTCTGTATAGGAGAGAAAGCTCCCTTATATACAAAACCTAATTCCTAAAACAACAAAATAATTTTTCATCTATTTATAACTTTTTGAGTAATAACAACACACTATTTCTGAAAGCTGTCAGCACTGTTTTTGGAATCTAGCTGACTTGTCTTTGCTTTAATGAAGGTCATGTGAATCCATGTTGTCTTGGTTGCTGCAATATTTTCCACCTTGGTTTTTGCATTCCAATGTAATCTGAAAGTGTCAGCCTTCTTTTCTCTTCTTTTAGATGTATTCTTTGGTGAAGTCATGTGAACTTTGTTGTGAGCATTACTTTGAGCAATCTTGTCTATATGTGTGAAGGGCAGGATTGACATTTTTGCAAAATTCTGTCCTGATAATTAAAAGAAAAGTTTTCTTGGGTTTTTGGTTAGTTTTCCATAAGAAAAAGGCTATATACAAAATGATCCATCCAAAGAAAATTATTTGTTGAAACATACAAGGGGTGGGCATAAAAATCGTGGAACCGCGAAACCAAATCGAACCACAATAAAATAAACTGTAAAAAACATTGTTGAAAAAAAAAATCAACATAGATTCAAGAACCAGATAGAACCGTTCTTACCAGTTCATGTTTCGGTTTTCATGTTAGCGGAACCGCTTAGAACCGAACCGAACCATGAATTCAAATAATTAATTGGGTAATGAGAATTTTTGTGAATTTCAACAGTTTGATCCCGTTGCTTAACAAGAGTGCTTCAGTCTTTCATTTCTAGATTGTTAAATTAATAACTAGAATGAGTTTGGTAAGCTAAATTTGTTAGTTATGTGTTTGTTTTTGTGAATTGTTGATATGAATAATATTCACCAACTTTGTAAAGTTTTGGTGCCATAAATTTTTAAATCTTCTTCTATTGTAGTTCATCATTCATCTTCTTCTATTGTAGTTCATCATTCTTTATGATTGGTCATGCATATTCTTCGTTGTATGATCCAGTTACTATCTTTTATTATAAAAATCTTTTGACTTTTTTATGTGCTCGAAATATATGTTTCTAAGATTCAAATGATTCATTATTTAGAACCGGCATGAATTGAATCGGAACCATCGTGAACTGAGCAGTAATATTTTTTTCAATAAATTTAAATGGAACCACATTGAACCGAACTGCTAATATTTTTTGGTTCCGTTCCAATTTGAGGGTGGAATCGGATAAAACCAAACCGTACCTACCCCTTACATATAATACATAATTAGGTGCTTATCACCTATAGTTAGGTGCTTATTCTCTATTATATTAGGTACTTATCATCATCATCATCATTCTTTATTATATTGCCATACCATGCTTACACTGGATTCAACACTACTACAAAAGGGCCTTATAGTGTCAGTAGGTGGTGTCGGTTTAATATAATATAGTGGCGCATAAGACCGTTGTGACACTAACTGAACATGATGTCGGATTTACTGTCGCTTTTAAGCGTCATAAAATTCCTACGTCGGTTTAAGCACATATATTTTAATAATTTTTAAATACAGGCATCGCTTTAAGAAAAACAGTGTTGCTTTTAAGCGACATAAAGTATGGGTGTCGCTTTAAAGCGACACAAATTATTGTTTTTAAATATTTTAAAGCTTGTGTCGGTTCTATAAAGCGACACAAATTATTTTTTGAAATATTTTAAAGAAACCCATCACCCAAACCCACGGCACGGATCGCAACCCTTAACCGTCAATTGCGCCCAATCCACGGTCCTCGCGTTCCCCCCAAATCTCATGTAAAGAAACACAACCCACGTATCAAAGCTCCCAAACCTCTCTATATAAACCCCATCCACTTGACCTCTCCGACACTGTAACTTGCTCTCTCAATTCAAATATCCAATCCCAAATGAAACCTTAATTTCATTTCTGCAGCAATGATTGGACGCGGCAAGGGAGGCAAGAGGCTGGGCAAGGGAGGAGCCAAGAGGCACAGAAAGGTGCTGAGGGACAACATCCAGGGCATCATAAAGCCCGCCATCCGCCGTCTAGCTCCCTGTGGCGGCGTCAAGCGGATCAATCTTCTTGGAGAATGTGATCCGTGATGCCGTGACTTACACCGAGCATGCCAGGAGGAAGACAGTGACGGGGATGGACGTCATCTATGCGCTTAAAAGGCAGGGCAGGGCTCTGTACGGGTTCGGGGGTTAGTTTGTTAGGGTTTCAGATTGAGGATTTATGTAAATTGGTTGGTTGGTGTGGTGGTGGTTGGGTAGATTTAGGTGACGAAGTGCAGGAATTTAATGTTTTTAGTTTGGATTTTAATGGAACATGAATCTATTTTCATTCCAATTTTGATCTGTTTTGTTTCCATCGAAGTTGTATTTGGATTTTTTTGTTTTTGATTACTTTGATATTTTTACATTAGGAGGATTTTTACCTTGATATTTGGATTTTTCTGTTTTGTTTCTATCGAAGTTGTATTTGAATATTTTATTTATTTAAATGTTATCTGAACCGACACACGGTTCTATATTATATAGTTTATTTTATTAGCCTATGTCGCTATAAACTGACACTAGTTTCTATATTATATAGTTTATCTAATTAGTTTATGTCGCTTTAAACCGACGTTAGAGTCAGTGTCGCTTTAAACGGACGTTGTGTAGTGTCGGATTAAGCGCACAAAGCGACACTGATAGCCTTCGCTATGCCAATCCGACAATACATTGTTTAATGTCGGATTTGTGCTTAATTTCCAACAGAAATTGGGTTTCTTGTCGGATTTAGCTCCACCGGTGATAGCTTGTATTGTAGTAGTGCAAGTTTGAATCTAGAACTTGTAAACATTTCAGGCATAGGCAACTGACCATGTTGAAGTTGTTGGAAACATTATGGGTCAATGCATGCTTAATTATGGATAAATTAGTCTAATGAGGCTAGTTAACTGTGTAAAAAAAATTAGAACCATATAAATAGGGAATTAAGGAGCTTAAAGAATAGGAGAAGTGTGCATAGCAAACCACAGTTGCTTCTCAAATTAACAGAAATGAAAATCGAATCAACAACACTCTATCGCTTATCTTGTTCTGAATCTTAAGAGTATTTAGTTTTCGTAATTGAAATGGCCTCTCGATTATTTTTCTCAACTGTAAGACATTAAACAAATACCATTTTGTCTTATCAATACAAGGGGAGACAAAGGAACTTCACACTAATAAGAAAGATGAGTTGACATTTTTTCCTCCAAATGAAATCTTTAAAAAAGTTTGTATAAAACATAGAGTTATCAGAGTGCTTTTACTAGCTTAGTTCAGCCATTACCCAACTCTTAAACTAAGATATCCAAGGGCATGTCATTATGTCACTATGTTCTTATGATACAACATTTTGATGTTTATAAACATTTATTTTGTCACACTTGGATCAAATAGCAGTTCTGGATTTTTTTTTGTATGGATAATTTAAAAGACTTTTGTCACTGGTTTAGTGACATTTCTCTTCACATTAAATGAAAGATCTTAAATTTGAATATTGTGAATGACAAGTTTAATACAAATTTATTTCCTCCATCTCTTAGGTCTTGCACATTAAGCTAGAAAAAGTGAATTTGATACCAATATATTGAACTCATCATATAGGAATTACACTCCTATAGTGGGTGGCAAGGACGGACTCACTTAGGGTCAAGGGGAGTCAACTGACCCTCCAAACTTCGATGAATTTCCATAGACGACTTGAGTGTTGCCCTTTTGAAGGTTGGAGTTGCCCTTCACATATTGCCCTACAACTTTTTGATAAAATGTCTCAAAGAGGAGCTTGGACTGCTAGGCTGCAGGGGATGCTTTGCACGCTACACTTGTGACGCTTGCCAACCTTCCCTCTCTTATTATTAATCCTTTTACTTCTTTATAATTTTTAGTTGGCCGAAAGTTTTGGTATACAGTCTAGGTCTAATGTTGTTTACTTTTGGCTTTGTTTGTTAGTTGTGATCACAATTGTAGGGAGAAAAAAAATGAAGTAAAAGACTATCTAAACATGCAAAGTAAATGAAATGGTAATCTCAGAGAATGAACAAAGCATCATTATTTTTGGACAAACATATTAACGGGATGCAATGAGATTAATCAATTTGTTAGTCTATTCCTTTAGTAAGCATTCATATAGGAATAACCTTGGAACATGTTAGTTACTCATGAAGATGAGATCTTGATAGGTGTGCAAAATGATTTGGCAAATAACCTCATGCCTAATAAGACTCGATAATATGACACCTCATGTCAAAAGAAAAAAATTGTACACTATGTGCTCTATTCTTATTGACACCTCAAATAATAGTTTTTGGATCCACCACTGGTGGGTGGAAAATTTGATTGTTATACTAATATATTGAACTCATACAATAGGCCATAAAATTTAGTTGTGATACTAATAGGGGTGTGATATCCACACATGTTTTTTTACTTCTCACACTTTTCTCTAATTTTCGGCCGTCGGATCGGATGAATTGAAAAATATCAACGAACAGAAATTAACAAAGAGTATGTGAGAAGTAAAATATGATGTGTGGATAGCATTCGCTGCTTTTTGTTTCGTATATAAAGAAGCCAACGACTCACTCTTTTAAATTGTCAACGGATCAATTTTTTAAGCCAAATGGACAACCCAGATTAATTAGCCGTTGGAGATCAGTGGTGTAAATTTTCTAAGTTTGTTGAATGTTGCTATGATTTATACTTTTGATCTCCTTCAAGTACTAACATAAAATATTTAATGATAATCAATATTGGATTCATATTAAAGATCTTATTCAAATAAATTCAATGGTATGATTTTCATGCACAGTAACAACAATAAAAATAAGTTTAACACTACACAATTCAAATTTATGCGTAATCTAATTTTGTTAAAAAGTATAATTATGATAGTTTTTAAATTCGTACTAATGTAGTAGTAAGTGTTATAAGTATCAAACTTCGATTGCCTGATGCCTATATATAAGTATCATGCTCCCTCAAACTCTTATTAAAAGACTCAATATAAATATATTTTTGTATTAAAAAAAAATTTAACAAATAATATTATCTACACTAAGGAGGGAAGGGGGTAAATTAAGCCTCACAATGAGTTAACAATAATGTGGTTCAATTGCATCTTTAACGATAATCGAACATAAAACCTCTCACTTATGAGTGAAGGAGAATACTACTAGATCGTAATATTAAATGACGTATTAAAAAAACATGTAACTCTTGATAAACACTAAAAAATTCTTCAAGAGAATGCTCTAACATATACTCAATAATGCCCAACAACTCAAAGAAATAGAATAAAAAAATAGAATTATCTTGAGTTTTAATTTAGGTCGTCTCATACTAAATGGAAGCTCATGCAACAAAAAGAATGTTGTTGGATAATACTGTTTACATACTCATTTTTATTTTTCACACATTCTTATTAATTTTTTTTATCATTGATCATCTTCAATTTATTCGATTTGATAATTAAAAATTGAAAATAACGTGTGAAAGGTAAAAATGAGCATGTGGTTAGTATTACCCTTATTTTTAAATTGCTGGCAATAAGTATAATCACAGAGAGGGTATTTTTTGAGGCTTCAAATTTGGGAGAAGTCATTTCAAGAAGGTGGGGCTTATAGGTCAGAGAGTAAATTGACGCGCCAACAGTTCGCGCGTGATTTGCAGTTTCAAGTTCCGAAAGGGCCATGGATAGTGACAGTGATAGCTGAACTTAACCGGTTAAGTAGCTTGATAGCTTCACTGGTCGCACACAATTCTTGAACACGTTCTTGCACAAGAGCTTTCTCTCTCTATCTTTTCTCTCCATCTCAGTTTCCACCCTCTATTTTCTCTCTCCTATTCTGCATTGCTTGTTTTGATACGGAAATTTTCTGGTGTGTGCCCAAACTCCCTCCTCTCTTTTTCATCTCTCTCTCTCTCTCTCTCTCTCTCTCTCTCTCTCTCTCGCCTTTTCAACAAAGCATTATTCGATTTCGTCTTGGCCTCTCTTTTCAACACCCCATTTGAACAAATTGCATTTATCTCTGTTTTCCCTTTTTTCTTTCACAGCTTTCCTTCTCACAATCTCAGTTTTCAGGTTTTCTTTTTGCTCTGCTTTTCTCTGGAAAAAGAAGGCAATTAGAAATGAAGGTCTGGAATCTGAAACCCTCCCCACTATTGAATTTTCTGAATATTCATTACTTTTGCAGTCAAGATTTCCCTTTTGGGTTTTGATTCTTCTGATAACTTTTTTGGGTTTTTTTTCTCCTCAATCTTTTTTCCCTTTTGTTTTTAAGGAGCTTTAGGCATGATTGTTGATGGGTTTTGGTTAAAATCTTATCAGTTTTAGAAGCTTAATTAATCAGATGGGTCCTAATTATGCACACAAGTCTCGATCTTGAAAGGGTCAAAAATTCTGCTTTTAGTTATTGCAGTTTTGGAGTTTCCGTGAAAGAATTCTTCAGATTTGGAAGGTGTTTGTGTGATGCTAATCAGATCACTTGGTGTTTGTGGTTTTGTTGTTGCAGAAGTTTGTACTGAACTTGGATTTGCCTGATGACAAAGCCAAGCAGAAGGCTCTCAAGACAGTCTCTACTGTTTCTGGTACAAAGATATCATTATTTTACTAGATTTAATCAAGCTTCTTAATTTGGACCAAATTCATGATGTTAATTAATAATTGGTATAAATATACTTAAATGTTTACCTTATTTATGTCATCTGTAATTGTTTGGATGGAAAGTAGTGGTTGGAAGATTTCTCCACTTTAGTTTCCTAAAGAAGCAAGAGATGGGAATGCACAATTTTGTATGAAAAAACAAACAAGTTATCTTTTTTGTTATTGTTCATATATGACAACTTAATTGGTTGAAAAAACAAACAGAAAGATGAGGAAAGAAAGAGAAACACATAAAATTCTTCAAACAAGCCTCTTTATATGAATAATTTCGGAGAAGATGACAGCTAGCTAGCAGTGTAGTTTGCAGACGTATGCACTATAATTTGTGATTCAATTTCAAGGGGTTGAAATGTACTAGAAGTCTTACAAGTAGTATACGTAATGAATTGGGTTAATGTCCTAAGATGAACTCTACGGGAACAGAAACCTCGTTTGGAACAAAAGGGTAAAAGCTCCTTTGATTATGAATATTACGTATTGAATTGGATTAATGTTTGTCTCTTTTATTTCGTTTTTCAATTTGAAGGTTTTGAAATGTGTACTAAAAATCTACAAGTAATGAATGCATGAGCATGTCGAGCATAAATTCAAGCATTGATGATGAAGAAGCTTGCCGTTTGTTGTCGGAGTTGGTCATCCATGTTGCCTTCGGAGTTCTGCATAAAAGAAATATATTAGTAATGAATGGGTTTATTTTGGAAAACAATCTGTGTATGGTTTCTGCAGGGTTTAGAGTTGCTAGTTTGCTCTGTCAGCAAGTTGATCGTATGTCACCACAAAATATAGGGTTCATATGGATCCATTCTTCTTGAGATAGTAGAGATGAAAACAGAGTTGAATACTTGAAATTCTCAATTAATTTTTTTGATCCTGCAAATTGTAGGCATCGATTCCATTGCCATGGACATGAAGGATAAGAAATTAACAGTGATCGGAAGCGTGGACCCAGTGACTGTAGTGAGCAAGTTGCGCAAATACTGGCAAACACATATAATCTCAGTAGGACCAGCAGTAGAGCCTAAGAAAGAGGAACCAAAGAAGGAAGAACCCAAGAAAGATGAACCAAAGAAAGAAGAAGAAAAGAAAGAAGAAGAGGCCAAGAAAGAAGAACCGAAGAAAGAAGAAGCGAAGAAGGAGGAGCCAAAGAAAGAAGAAGAGAAGAAGAAGGAGCCAGACCCCGTCTTAGAGCTCGTCAAGGCGTACAAAGCGTACAACCCCCACATGACTACATATTACTATGTGCAAGGCATGGAAGAGAATCCAAATTCTTGCGTTATTTGCTGAGCAAGCAAGCTTCTCGAACCCTGAGGTACTGAAATCTTCCCAATGCCAATAGGAGGCCAAAATCCCAAGAAAGTAGGAGCTGCATTTGTATATATAACATGGTCTTTGCCTCATTGGAATGTTGCAAAACACTAGTAATGTGTGTAGAGCAAATAAATGTATTTTAGTGTTCTCTCTTAGTCTTATTACGGTTTGTAATGCCTCTCTTGGGAGCTTGAGCTCGCCAATTTGGTAAATTTTTTTACTGTGGTAAAAGAAAATGGAAAACTTCATTTTCTTTGGTTTTGTGGTTAGTTTTTGGTAGGGCACAGGTGAATTAAATAAAGCAAAGGTAACTCTGATTTTCTCAAGTTTGCATGGTGTGTCATGTGAGTGTATTCCTTTCAGTGTTTCTTTATATTTGTCCGTGAGCTTACATGTGTATATGAACTGAAAGCTTATGGAGTCAGGGTCCTCCACGGACGTGGATCCTCTCCGGATCCTGTTTGTGAGGTTCTTCGGGAGTCCCACGTCTTAATTGTTTATCGTACATCATATGGTAAAAAATCATTAGGTACTATTTGTGTTTAATTTTAAATAAATGATTTTTTACCATATCATGTATGATGAACGGATAAGATGTGAGGATCCGGATGAGATTCAAATCCCTCCTTACCATTGTTTTCTGGCTGTCATTGATGTTTCTATTTTATATATAAGCTGCTTCTGCAGCTGATGGGATCATGTCTGCATGGTCCCAAGGATTAACTGGTCAATTTAGTAATCATATTTTCCTTTTACTTGGTCTCTATTAGTGTAGTAGTAGTGCCACTTTATTGGATGGTATAAGTTAGCTGATGGAGTTTTCTGCTTGAAGAATCATGGTTGTTTTGGTTGTTTCCAAATCCTTTTCAAGCTCTACCAGCCACTTGTTTTAAAGTAGGTGTATTCAAAACTCAACTCCCTATTTATGTAATACATGAGAAATTTTCGAGATTAAGAGTCATGAAGTTATTATTAATTACGTATTATAATATGAATAGATGATATGTTTTATGTTTTAAGTTTTATGGAGTAGAGCATTAGGGTTTCGAACTTCGAGTTTAGGGTCTAGGGTTATGACAAACAAATCCATGGTAACACTTGTTAATAATGAGACGATTTGCTTCAATTTTATACAAGGTAATTCAACAAACTTCCAAGAGTAGTATTTAATAAGCATTTGAGGTTGTTTCATTTTATCATTGTTTAATGATAATTAAGCAAAACGAACAATCCTTTGTTTATGGAATCCACATGAAGAGCCTAATTATTAATCTTCAATAACTAATCATATACTAATTGATAATTAACGAGATGCATATGATGCTAAGAAGAATAATTTTATTCCTCATACCTGTTCTCGCCCTATGAAGTGGCAACAGATATATGCACAATCTATGACCGTACAAATATTCTTTTGACAAATAATTCTTGAATTTTAAGGTAAATTAAAAAAAAAATGCATAGAGGAGATAGATACTGAACATTCAACAACATAGTGTGTATCGAAGACAATCGAAGATTCCATTACCACATTTCCAAGCAAAACTATTTGTTGCAGTGAGTCTGCTCTTTTGCAACTCTTCTGTCAACCATTTTCTGCGGGTGGTTTCGGAGCAGATGGCTTCCAGTTGTAACGTTGTTTGTATAAAATTATGAATGAAAAGTCGATAGTTTATCGTTTAATTTTTTAATGTTATTTATATTTATTTATTTTTTAGTTTATACATTAAGATCATTCGATGTTAGAATCCTAGATCCATCATTCATTTTAAACTAAATGAAGAAATAAATAAAGAGTGTCTCCAGACACCAGGTTCAATGAAAATGGCTCCTTTTTCAATTTAGTTTTTTACCCCCATTTTCTTTGGTCACGAAGTTTTTACTCCGTTGAGTAATATTATATACTTGACATCAAAGTGAATTGAAAACATATGCAAGGCACGTGGTCAATCCAAGTCGTAACTTAGCCTGCTTAAAAACGACATAAGCTGTTGATAGAAAGAAAGTGAAGCTGGAGTTATACATTTAGGGTGCGTTTGTTGCGCCGGACTGTCTCGGACTGGACTAGCTGCAGAGACTAAGCTGGACTAACTTAGTGAAGCGTTTGGTGCAGTGTCGGACTAAGAAGCAGGATAATAAAAACAGTAATGTTCACCAGATTTGTGTTTGCCATTGTGTAATAGAGTAATGCTACAAATCTCATGATATGAGTTAATTGGAATATATTTTTGCCATGTATATTATGAATCTTAAAAAAAGAGGACAATTGTTTTGTTTCTATTACCTGCTAATAGAATTGGGACATACTATTTATAAATAGTTGAGTTTAATTTGCAAATGTAGCTTGGTTTAAACTCTATCACCCAAAAGAAGAAAAAAAATAGTGCCCAATACATGCAACTTCAACAAATAGAAGTACATAAGAAGATACTTATGACAAGTCAATCTTTGCCATTGATTGACTCTTAAAACATCATTCACTAAACTTTCATCTAGGATATTTTACAAAATGCCAGTGAACTATAGTATAGCATTCCAAAGTAGATATCCATAATTTACAAAATCCTAGTTAACATTAGCCAAAATACTTTATAGTGCAAAGCTAAGTTATAAGCCATAACATAAAATTGTACGATTAATAAAATACATCCATGTCAAAAGGCACCACATAATATACTCATTCGCTTGCTTTGTCTCTTAAAAGTCTTTGGACGAACACTTTCTTGAGTTCCGATTTGATTGCCCTAAACACTCCCACATTTTGTGGTTTTCCAAAATAAGAGACAATGCATCAATTTGATCCATAGGAGAAAGACCTATTGCTTCAAGTTCGTTAGCTATGTCACTATGATTTGTAGTACCTTGAACTAAGGCTTCAGTTACCATTTGCATCCTCTTCCCACTTTCAACATAAAAATCTTTCAGTCCACTAATGATTGCCTCAGTTCCATCACTTGAACTTCTCACAACTCTTTTCCTCTTTCTTTGGCTATTTTCAGATGAGGTGCTTTGTTGGCTTTGTTGGTTCATTGCAGAAACAAAATTTTCACCTTCAATATCACTTGCACCAACTTGGTCATGACTTTGTTCATCCACCATTTCAGCAGGGGTTTCGGCTACATTACCCGTAGCCCGATCTTTTCCAAATATATATGCAAATCTATTATACAGTGGAAAAGGTTTACTTCTCCATCCATCGGCTTCTTTATTTTTCTAAGATTATATCTGTTGATGCACAAAATCAGTGAGGACTTTGGTACAACAGAAAATGTTAAGTTTGTGACATTCGCTAGATTGCTCCAGTCACTAGTGTGGATAAGTAAGTAAATGGATAGGGATAGGGAAGTAAACACAAGATGTATGTGGTTCACCCAGATTGGCTACATCCACAGAGTAGAGGAGTTTTCATTAATTGTGAAGGGTTTACACAAGTACATAGGTTCAAGCTCTCCTTTATTGAGTACTAGTGAATGATTTAGTACAAATGATATTAAGAAATATTGTGAGAGAATGATCTCTATTTATAGAATAGAGTTTCTAGTTTCATTCTGACATTGACACGTGTCGTGTTGTGATTGGCTTCTGATGTCAACACGTGTCGCACTATGATTGGCTTCTGATGTTAACACGTGTCGCGCTGTGATTGGCCTCTTGGTTGGAAGGAAATTCTTCTGGGTTCTTGACGGTATAACGTTGACCGGTGCTCAGCAGTTTCGGGATTGGTCAAGTATGGTACAAACAGTGCTTCCCTAAGTTCCCGATTGAGGGAAGCTCCTCGATTGGGGACTTGCAAGATCCAAGCCATTGAGTAATCACGAAACTTCTAAGTACCGAAGTGTGGTATCATTTTCACTTGCCTTATCTGTCTCATACGTAGCTGTGGCATCTTCTCTGGAAGTATTTTTCCTCCATCCAGGGGTGGTATCTTTAATCGATGAAGATGCACAAGGTAATGTATCAATTTCACTTAAAGCTTACTTATAGTTTCGGGCTTGGTCAAGTGCGATACAAAACCCTATAGTAGGAGTCCCCCAAGTCGCCGAGCTAGGAGATTTGCCGAAAGAGGTAACAGACAAGGTAAGCAATTAGACTTCTAAGCAAGCAACTTGGATCGGAGGTTCGACTTTGGCTTCCGGTTGATTGTTCTCCTTCTCCTTGTGTCGTAAACAGCAACAAGGATAAGGAGAAGCAAATGGAGAAGAGATGATATGAGATACTTTTGCTTTTGAAGAAGTAACTTTCCACAGGCTTATTCTTGAACTGGGCTGGAGGGTTTTCTAGTTTCCTCTAGAGTATAAGGCCGACTCAAGTATTTGAGGGTCAAAACAAGTCCATCAAATCAAGAGTGCGTTAGACCTTAATGATATGTGATACTTTTGCTGTTGACGAAGTAATAGATGAATCGGCACGTGTTCCGTTGCGCTTGTTTCCACATGCTTCCTTGTATCCTTCTCACTTGCCCTATCTGTTCCTCAGGCAGATGTGGTATCTTTTCTGGAAGCATAAGATGTTGAAGATGAGTACTCGAGAGCAATGCCAGGTAAGTAATCAGGTAAGGGGTTCCAGGAAATCAGTTCCTGACTGGAAGCTTGATTCCAAGTGCTGACTGATTGCTCTCTTTCTCTTTGTCTTGCAGGTAAGAATAAGGGCAAAGGAAAAGACAAGGAAAAAGCATGATATGGGATACTCTTGCTTTTGACCCTAATGATATGGGATACTCTTGCTCTGGTGTGGCTGGTTTGCATAGGTATTATTAGGGGGGGGAAGAAAGCTGAATATTTCGAGAGGCTTCGTTGGGAGTGTCTTCTCAAATATGAGGAATGGTTGAGCATTTTTGCAGGTCTGCCTGTCCGTGGAGGATGGATGTCGACATATATAGGAGTCTCCCTAACAACAAGTAGTAATGCTATTCCTTTACCCTTCTTGGTCGTAGCAATGTAGTGGGAGTTGCAAGCTTCACGTGTTTTAACTTTGTCAGAGCACTTTGAAAAAGTGGTATGTGGTATCTGGAAAGCTGATGTTGCATGTGAAGATTGCAGACAAGCTTTATCCAAGGAAATTTGACTCTCGAAGTTCAGAGAGCGATGCCTCTTCCATTTTCGAACAAGCAATCCTGTCGGGGATCTGGCTCTCGAGATTCGGAGAACGGTGCCTCTTCGATTTTTGAGAAAGCAATCCTGTTGGGAGTCTGGCTCTTGAGATTCGGAGAGCAGTGCCTCTTCGATTTTTGAGAAAGTAATCATGTTGGGAGTCTGGCTCTCGAGGTTTGGAGGGCGATGCCTCTTCGATTTTTGAACAAGTAATAATGTTATTCCTTTACCCTTCTTGGTCATAGCAATGTAGTGGGAGCTGCAAGCTTCACATGTTTTAACTTTGTCAGAGCGCTTTGAAAAAGTGGTCTGTGGTATCTGGAAAGCTGATGATGCGTGGGAAGATTGCAGACAAGCTTTATCCAAGGAAATCTGGCTCTCGAAGTTCGGAGAGCGGTGCCTCTTCGGTTTTCGAACAAGCAATCTTGTCGGGGATCTTACTCTCAAGATTTAGAGAATGGTGCCTCCTCGATTTTTGAGAAAGCAATCCTATTGTGAGTATGACTCTTGAGATTCGGAGAGCAATGTCTCTTCGATTTTTGAGAAAGTAATCATGTTGGGAGTCTGGCTCTTGAGATTCGGAAAGTGATGCCTCTTTGATTTTTGAGCAAGCAATTTTGTTGGGAGTGTTTTCTCGAATGTGAGTAAAGGTTAGGCATTTTTGCCAGTCTGCCTTGCCACGAAGCACGGAGGTTGACACACACTGGGACTTTCTAGTTATCAAGTAGTGGTATTGTTCCTTTACCCTTATGGGTAATAGTAAGGTAGCTGGATCTTCAAAATTTATGTGTCTAAACTTTGTCAGAGATCTTTGGCAAAGTTATCTGTGGTACCCGATGAGCTGATGTTGCGTGTGGAAAGTGGTGCCTTTTCGAAATCCGGAAAGTGGTGCCTCTTTGATTTTTGAACCAACAGCCCAGTTGCCCTTTCTTTTATAAGGGCACCAATTGTGTGCAAGAAGTACATTCAGAGAGTTATTGCTTGTAGGAATTTTCCCCTTACTTCAGAGATTTATTGCACCTCATTTCTCCTTCATCATTTTTGAGAATGTCTGGCTCATCCGACCGTCGTTTTGACTTGAACTTTGGTGAAGAGGCAGCCATGCCTTCTCAAGACAACATATGGCGCCCATCCTTCTTATCTCCTATTGGTCCTCTTACCGTTAGGGACTCTATGAAGAAGAATGATATGACCGCTGCGATGGTGGCCAAGAACATTCTCACTCCCAAAGATAACAGACTACTTTCCAAACGGTCTGATGAGTTGGCTATTAAGGATTCTCTGGCTCTCAGTGTTCAGTGTGCAGGTTTTGTGTCTAATATAGCCCAACGCATATTTGCTCAAACCCGCCAAGTTGAATCATTGGCGGCTGAAGTGATAAGTCTCAAACAGGAGATCAGAGGGCTCAAACATGAGAATAAAAAGTTGCACAGGCTCACACATGACTATGCTACAAACATGAAGAGGAAGCTTGACCAGCTGCAGGAATCTGATGGTCAGATTTTACTTGATCATTAAGGGTTTGTGGGTTTGTTCCAAAGGCATTTATTGCTTTTATCTTTTGGGGCTGTATCGCGTAATGAAGCTCCAAATGATCAACCTTTGGTGCCTCCTCCTTCTGGGGTTCTGCCTAGTACTGAGGCTCCGAATAATCACCATCTGGTGCCTCGTTTTTTTGGGGCTCTGCCGACTGCTAAGACTTCTCCTGAGCAACCTTTGTGAAGGCTCCCTCTTATTTGTTTATTTTGATTCATGTATATGTACATATTTGTAACTTATTGGAGATATCAATAAACAAGCTTTGCTTCATTTCAACGTATTGTGTTAAATACACCAAGGCCTTCTTCACTAAGTTCTTTGATTTTTTCCTTTTGTTGAAGCTTGTATGTTGAAGCTTTGTAAGTGAAGCATGTAGGTTGAGGTAGTGCTCTCTTAATTTCCCGAGTGAGGAAAACTTCTCGTTTGGAGACTTGAAAAATCCAAGTCACTGAGTGGTCGTAAGACTTTCGAGTATCAATGTGCAGTAGCATATGATAGGAGTCCCCCAAGTCTCTGGTTGAGGGAGTTGATGAATGAGGCATTTCCTTTCTAAGTGGTAGCCTAAAACTCCTTCTTCATATATATTTGTTATGAAAGTTGTTAGGCCCAAAGAAAATGAGGCGTAGGCAATTTTTTTTTTTTTTCGAAATTTTTTTTTCGATTTTTGTTTTTTTTTGGAATTTTGGAATTTTTGAATTTTTGAATTTCCGAAAAAAAAATTATATATATATATTTTAAAGCTTTGTAGGTGAAGCTTTGAGGTTGAAGCTTTGTAGGTGAAGCTTTGAGGTTGAAGCTTTGTTGGGCACCATGAATTGATCAAGATAGTGTGAAGCTTTTGTAGGTGAAGCTTTTGTGTTGAAGTTTTGTAGGTGAATCTTTTGTGGTTGAAGCTTTTGTGGGTCAGGTTTTTGTAGGTCAAACTTTTATGGGTCAAGCTTTTGTGGGTGAAGTTTTTGTAGGTCAAGCTTTGTTGGGCACCATGAATTGATTTTGCTTCACACTATTTTGATCAAGATAGTGTGAAGCTTTTGTAGGTGAAGCTTTTGTGTTGAAGTTTTGTAGGTGAAGCTTTTGTGGGTGAAGTTTTGTGGGTCAAGGTTTTGTGGGTCCAGCTTTTATAGGTGAAGCTTTTGTGGGTCAAGCTTTTGTGGATGAAGCTTTTGTGGGTCAAGCTTTTGTGGATGAAGCTTTTGTGGGTGAAGCTTTTGTAGGTCAAGCTTTTGTGGGTCAAGTTTTTGTGGGTAAAGCTTTCGTAGGTGAAGCTTTAGAGTTAAAGCTTTGTAGGTAAAGCTTTGGAGTTGAAGCTTTTGTTGGGTACCATGAATTGCTTTTGTTTCACACTATCTTGATCAAGATAGTGTGAAACTTTTGAGAATTTGTAGTTGTCCTCCATTGATGAAGCTTTTGTGTTGAAGCTTTTGTAGGTGAAGCTTTAGAGTTGAAGCTTTTTTTGGGTACCATGAATTGATTTTGCTTCACACTATCTTGATCAAGATAGTGTGAAGGTTTTGAGAATTTGTAGTTGTCCTCCATTGATGAAGCTTTTGTTGGTGAAGCTTTTGTGTTGAAACTTTTGTAGGTGAAGCTTTGGAGTTGAAGATTTTTTTGGGTACCATGAATTGATTTTACTTCACACTATCTTGATCAAGATAGTGTGAAGCTTTTGAGAATTTGTAGTTGTCCTCCATTGATGAAGCTTTGTTGAATTTCCCTCTTTTTATTTTTATTTTTTTTTATTTTTTGGGAAACTAGAAATTTGAAAATGTGGGAGAGACAACATATACAAATTTTGCTTCCACACTGTTCAGCAAGAGATTGTGATGCAAGCCACACCTTGTAGTAGTCAAAGGTTTGGATGAACCATGTAAATTGAATTTGCTTCGAACAGTCTTGAATTTGCTTCGAAGGTTTAAGAATTGTAGTTGCCCTTAATTGATGAAGCTTTTGTTGGTACCATAAATTGGTTTTGCTTCACACTGTCTTGATCAAGAGTGTGTGAAGCTTTTGAGAATTGTGGTTGAACTCCTTTGATGAAGCTTTTGTTGGCACCATAAATTGGTTTTGCTTCACACTGTCTTGATTAAGAGTGTGTGAAGCTTTTGAGAATTGTGGTTGCCCTCCATTGATGAAGCTCTTGTTGGCACCATAAATTGGTTTTGCTTCACACTGTCTTGATCAAGAGTGTGTGAAGCTTTTGAGAATTGTGGTTGAACTTCTTTAATGAAGCTCTTATTGGCACCATAAATTGGTTTTGCTTCACACTGTCTTGATCAAGAGTGTGTGAAGCTTTTGAGAATTGTGGTTGCCCTCAATTGATGAAGCTCTTGTTGGTACCATAAATTGGTTTTGCTTCACACTGTCTTGATCAAAAGTGTGTGAAGCTTTTGAGAATTGTGGTTAAACTCCCTTGATGAAGCTCTTATTGGCACCATAAATTGTTTTTGCTTCACATTGTCTTGATTAAAAGTGTGTGAAGCTTTCTACGAGTTGTAGTGTTTACATTGTTACAGAGGGGAAATGTTTAAAGCAGATGCAAGAGAGCTGAATAGCTTGATCTTCGTATGCTATGCACTGAAGTTGTTGTTGGCTTGCAATAAGACTTTGTTGGTGACTATAACTTTTGTTGGGTATAAGTGCTCCCCTAGCTGAGTTGTCAAGCTTGAGGGTTTTTTATTATTTGTGAATGCTAGAAGTTCACATGTACAAGTTGTACCACTCGTTTTCTGGTAGGTTTAATGAATGGTGAGTTGCTTTCATCACTTGGTTGGTGGTACGAATGTGAGTTCCTTCATCACCTTTCATCACATTTCATCACCTGGTTGGTGGCATGAGGATGTGTTCCTTCTTCACCTGGTTGGTGGCATGAATGGCAAGTTGCCAAATGATATTAGAGTACGGGTTGTACATTTCATCACTTGGTTGGTGGCATGAAGATGAGTTTCTTCTTTACATTTCATCACTTGATTGGTGAGAATAAGGGCAGGGTGTCTAGGCACATTGTAGCAAGTGTCGAATGACACAAAGTATGTTGAACCCTTTCAAAGCACAGTTGGCTTATGTATGAATGTGTTGGAATGTATGATTGAACAAATATACTATGAAGCTGTTCGTTTATTTGTATAGTCTTGTTGACATTTACTTAGACTTTGTTTTATGTTGGAAGCATTCATGTTGAAGTTTTGAACCCGAATGTTTCATTGCTAGGAATGTAAGAGGATTAGGACCGAGTTGTCTAAATCACCTCTTTATTGAATTCATGCCAAATAGTCTTCGTTACATAGGATGTCGAACGGCTGAAGCTTAACACTTGTACGATGTGAGTTCACTTGTAATAGTACTTCAAGTGATCAGCATTCCATAGATGGCCAAGGGTCTTGCCATCAGAGCTTCTAAGCTTGTAGGAGCTAGGGCGACTGATGCCAACAACTTTAAACGGTCCATCCCAGTTTGGACTAAGTGTTCATTCATTCGGGACTCTGTTACAGAGTAATCTTTTCTTCAATACCCAGTCCCCCACTTTGAAAGAACGAGATTTGACCCTGGAGTCATAGCAGTTGGAGATGCGTTGCTTGTAGGCGACATTCCTCAAGTGAGCCTGGTTTCTGTGTTCCTCGACTAGATCTAAGTTAGGGTAAGTTGTTTGTCATTTTCGTTTTGCACGTAGTTCTAGACTCAGAACGGTGCTTGCTTAAGCTTAACTGAGACAACTGCCTCTGTACCAAAGGCAAATGAGAATGAGGTTTCTCCTGTTGATGTCCGATATGAAGTGCGGTATGACCAAAGAACTTGGGTTACAAATTCTGGTCAACAACCTTTAGCCTTGTCTAAGCTGGTTTTCAAAGTTCGCTTGATTATTTTGTTGATGGCTTCAACTTGTCGATTAGACTGGGGATGAGCTGGGGAGGCAAAACATAAGTTGATGTTGAATTTAGAGCAGAACATCCTGAACTTATTGTTGTCGAACTGTCGCCCATTGTCAGTGACTATCGCATTGGGAATGCCAAATCTGCAAAGGATGTTCTTCCATACGAAGTTTTCTATTTTTGCCTCATTAATGGTTGCCAAGGGTTCTACTTCGGCCCACTTTGTGAAGTAGTCAACTACAACGATTGCATAGCGGACATTGCCCTTCCCTGCAAGCATTGGGCCGATCAAATCAAGTTCCCATTAGGCGAAGGGCCAAGGGCTGATCATAGGAGTGAGTAGCTCGGGAAGGGAGTGAGGAATAGTTGCGTGGCGTTGACACTTATCACATGAGCAGGATATTCTGATGGCATCTTGGTGGAGTGTTGGCCAGTTATATCCTTGGCGAAAAGCCTTATATGCTAGAGATCGAGATCCAACATGATCTCTGCAGACTCCTTCATGTATCTCCTGAAGGACAGTTTTCGCTTCTGCATGCGTAAAGCATCTTAGGTATGGTAGGTTAAAACCCCGTTTGTAAAGTTGGTCATTAATGATCAAGTAACGGGTAGCCTTGTATCGAATCTACTTAGCGTGGACTTTGTCATTTGGAAGGGTGCCATGAGCAAGGAATCTATAAATCGGGGTAATCCAACTATCTCCTTGTTGTAAGTTGCACACTTCCGCAGCCATGGTGCTTGGTGCTGCCAACAATTTGACCTGAATTTTTCTCCCAATCTTGTCTTCCACCGCTGAGGCGAGGCGAGCCGAAGCATCTGCATGACTGTTTGCCGCTCAAGGAATTTGGGTGATCTGGTAGTGGAAGTGCTTGAGCAACAATTGTGTTTGTGCCAGATATGCTGCCATGGAGTTATCCTTAACGTCAAAGTTGTTGGTGACCTGGTTAACCACCAATTGGGAGTCACTGAAGATATCAATCCGTTTAACCCCAAGGTGTTTGGCCAAACGTAAGCTTGCTAAGAGGGCTTCATATTCGACCTCATTGTTCGACGCCTTGAATTTGAAACGAAGAGCATACTCCATTGCCACTTTGTCAGGGGTCGTAAGGACTAGTCTTGCTCCATAACCCTGTTGGTTGGACGAGCCATCAACATATAGACTCTATGTTGGGGTTGTTGGTTCTATTTTCTGAGCTTCCGAGGGTAATGAAACCACTTCTTTAGGCGTAGAAACAATGTCAACAGGATATGTAAAGTCGGTGATGAAGTCTGCCACTGCTTGGCCCTTCTTAGCTAGCTTTGGTTGGTAAGAGATGTCAAACTCACCCAATGCTATCGCCCATTTGATCATTCGCCTGGAAGTGTCAGGACTTTGGAGTCTCTGTCGAAGAGGATGATTGGTAAGCACGATGATAGAGTATGCTTGGAAGTAAGGGCAAAGTTTTCGAGCAGACATGACCAATGCTAGAGCCAATTTCTTAATGTTGAAGTATCGTGTCTCCGTATCTTGTAAGGCCTTGCTAGCGTAGTAGACAGGCCGTTCGACATTACCATCCTTTCAAATGAGAACGGAACTTACTGCTGAAGCTGATACCGACAGATAGATAATGAGAGTGTCACCAACCTCAAGTTTGGAAAGCAAAGGGGCTTTACTCATGTAGTTTTTGAGGTTCTTGAATGCTTCAGCACATTCAGCAATCCATGTAATGTACTTCTTATTTCCCTTAAGTGCTTTGAAGAAATGAGCATATATGTCTGTGGCCTTAAAGATGAACCTAGTTAAGGCTACCACCTTGCCAGTAAGGCTCTGGATGTCTTTTGAAGTTACCGGTTCCTTCATGTCGAGGATTGCTTTGATCTTCCCGGGATTAGCCTCAATGCTTCGTTGGCTTATCATAAAGCTTAAGAATTTTCCAAAGCCTACGCTGAAGGCACATTTGTTGGGGTTCAACCTCATTCGATACCTCTTCAGAATGGTGAAAGTTTCAGATAGGTTGGTGATGTGTTGGTCAGCATGTTTACTCTTGACTAGCATATCATCAACGTAAACTTCCATGCTCTTCCCAATCTGTTCGGCGAACATTGAATTGACCAGTCTCTGATAAGTCACTCCTGCATTCTTTAGGCCGAAGGGCATGACTTTATAGCAATATAGTCCCCTGTTAGTAGTGAAAGCTGTGTGTTCTTGGTCTGAAGGGTTCATGAGGATTTAGTTGTATCCTGAGTAAGCATCCATGAAGCTTAGGAGTTCACACCCTGCCGTAGAGTCTATAAGTCTGTCTATGAGAGGAAGAGGAAAGCTATTCTTCGGGCATCTTTTGTTTAGGTCGGTGTAATCAACACACATTCTCCACAAGACCTTTTGGAGTAGGAGACTTTCCTTGGTAGGATTCTTCTTAACAAGGACAACATTTTCTACCCACATTGGATAATTGACTTCGAGGACGAAGCCTATGCCGTTGAGTTTTTCAACTTCTGCCTTCATTGCCTCGTACCGTTCAGCATCATAAGATATTCGCTTCTATCTCACTCGCTTGGTCTTGGGGTCAATACTTAAGCGATGACAGATTATATCGAGAGAGATGCCTGACATGTCCTCGTATGACCAAGCGAAGACCTCAGTGTTCTCTTGAAAAAAAAGAGATCAATGCCAACCGAATGGGTGGTGACAAGGTGGTACCAATCTTCACCATGTGATCCGGATAATCTTTTGAGATAAAGACCATCTCCAACTCTTCAGCGGATTGTACTTGCTGGGTGAAAGAGTCATCTCGAGGATCATCAAGTTGACTGTTGTCACCGTGAAGATCCAAGTTGGCTTCGTCTGGGCTGGTCTTTATGACTTGGTCATGTATAGAAAGGGTTTCCTTGGGCATATGCAGGTGTTGTTGCTTGACCGAAGTGTTGTAACATGATCGTGCACTAACTTGATCTCCTCTGATGTAACCATTGCCATAGGGGGTTGGAAATTTCATCAATAACATATGTGTGGATACCATGGTCTTGAGATCATTGATGCCTGTGCGTCCGAAGATGACATTGTATGCCGTTGGGCAATCAACCACCAAGAAGTTAGTGGTAATGGTAGCTGTATAAGGGCCTGTACCAATGGTGAAAGGTAAGTGTATGCCCCCCAAAGGTTGCACGATCTCACCGGAGAAGCTTATTAGAGGGAAAATCGAGCAGTCAAGCAAGTGTTCAGTTACATTAATTGCCCTGAAAGCTTCAGCAAACATGATATTGACCGAAGCCCCTGTGTCTACCAAGATTCGTCGTACTTCAAAGTTGGCTATGTGAGCTTCCACGATCAGTGGGTCGTTGTGAGGGTAGATGATACCTCTTTTTTCCTCAGGGTAGAAACATATTGGATCCCAGTTAGGCTTTTGATACTTACCTCCCCTGATGTCTTCCACATGAAACACTTGGTGGCCAGACCTTAAAGTTCGTTCACTATTTTTCATGGCCCTATTGGAAGATTTAGATATGGGTGTGCCATCACTTATGGAATATATCACATTTACCTGGCGTTGGTTACGGTTACCCCTTAAAGGGTGAAGGAGGAATTGATAAATTTTTCCTTCACGTGCCAAAGCTTCAATATGATCATGAAAGGTGATACATTTCTCGCCATCATGGCCGTTATGCTCATGGTAGCAGCAAAACGTGCTCGTGTTCTTCGTAGGCTTCTAATCCGGGTGCCTCGGCTTTGGCTTCGATATCAAGTATGTTATGCTGGGGTAAATGGCCACGCATGTGGCGTTCAAAGGTGTGTATGCCTTATACCTCGGGGTAGGGGTTGTCCTAACATGTGTTTGACCCACTATGTTGACTGCCTGGGGTCGGGGATTATCATGGTGATACCCTTGGTTACCGTGGTAGTGTCCCTTACTCCTTTTACTAAAATGAGACTGGTGAGGATGAAAATCTTTCCTTTTTCCCTGAGGTTGATATGTTTATTGACTTGGCAAAGTATTAAGTAAGGCAGAGGGAGGCACCGCTGCCGTTTGGAAGGTCGAGGCTTTCTCATTTGGTTGGATCTGGCTTTCACTCCCTACTTGTAAATAAATGGTGGTTGTAGGGGGTTTCCCTTGATATGTCCTTGCCTCGGCGGAGGCATGGTTGTAAGCTTGTGCCATCACCTCAGAGTAAGTCTTCCAAGTGTTGGCATTGATCATGTACTTGAAGAAACAATCACGTAGGCCTGCTGTGAAGGCTTTGAGGGCGGTCTTGTTATCTACCTCAGCGCAGCGAGAATACTCATGGCTGAAACGACCAGCATACTCTCGTAATTACTCGTCCGGCTTCTGGCGAATAGTGTACAAGTCATCTGCAGAATGCAAGCGATCGGTCTAAAAAATGTGTTGTGAGACAAACAGTTTCCTCAGTTCGTCAAATGAGTCTACTGTCTCAGGTGGAAGATGGCAATACCAGTTTAGAGCTCCGCCAGAGAGGGTGGAGGGGAAGAAAAGACATCGCTCTTCGTCAGTGTGCATCCGATATGCCATGGTGGACTCAAAGAGGTTAAGGTGTTCAATTGGGTCCTCCCTTCCAGTATAGAGTTGTAAACCAAGCTTTTGTCTTGTCTTCGCTTGAAGGGAGTGTCAAGGATCCTCCTTGTGAGAGGGCCAGGCCTGGGTTGGTTCTAGTCAGGTATCTCGGCCTAATGTTCGGCCTTCAACTTGCTTACTTCCTCAATGAGCTGTAGGACAAGGGGGTCTTGAGTGGAGTCATATACCACTAGGATTTTCTTTCGTAAGTCTCCATCGCCTCTTTGAAGTAGGAAAGTTTGAGCAAGGGCGTGTGATTTTTCCTTGGACTCGCCGTACTGACTTCTAGGGTGAGTCTGTCGGAATACCTCAGAGTCCCATGTACCTTCATGTTCCTCTAGAACATATCGTTCCTTCCCTAGATTGGCAGCTAGCCTGGGTCATAGGAGGGGACCGTGTCTTTCAGAAACCTTTGGGTCATTGATCTTCGACCATATGTGGAGGGGATTCTCTTGATGCTGCTTTAAGAAGTTTCGGCAGTCACGATAAACGGCTTTCGATCATTCCAACCCTTCTGTAAGGAGGTATCTTCCTCCATTTCTCCTACTTTGGGTCGAAGCAGCTGGGTTGAGAGAAGTCTTATGTTGATGAATGTTTTGATGATTAGCTCGCTCCTCATCAGGGATACCCGTGTCGAAGGAAGATGACCCTCCGTGTTAGGGGGCACCCAGATGATGATTGATATCCACAGGGGCAACAAGCTCGCGTGTTTGAGTATGCATAGTTTCGTGGAGCGTCTCAAAAAGCTTCTCATACTGCTCCTAGAGGACCTCATTCTTCATTGCTATCTTGTTGTTTTGAGCTTCTAGCTCATCGACTTTAGCTTGAAGAGCAACCCTCTTACCTTCCTTCTTTCGTTGCTTTACACTAGGTGCAAGAGAGGTGTCATTCTGTGTGCTATGGCTTCCTTCGCTCCCCATGTTGAAGAGGGATGCCTGGTCAAAAGAGAGTGTACGAATGGTGGAAACCAGCTTGACAAAGCTGAAGAGAGTGGGAATAAGTGTCATTCCCACAGACGGCGCCAAATGTTGATGCACAAAATCAGTGAGGACTTTGGTACAACAGAAAATATTAAGTTTGTGACCTTCGCTAGATTGCTCCAGTCACTAGTGTGGATAAGTAAGTAAATGGATAGGGACAGGGAAGGAAACACAAGATGTACGTGGTTCACCCAGATTGGTTACGTCCACGGAGTAGAGGAGTTCTCATTAATTGTGAAGGGTTTACACAAGTACATAGGTTCAAGCTCTCCTTTAGTGAGTACTAGTGAATGATTTAGTACAAATGACATTAAGAAATATTGTAAGAGAATGATCTCTATTTATAGAAAAGAGTTTCTAGTTTCATTCTGACATTGACACGTGTCGTGTTGTTATTGGCTTCTGATGTTGACATGTGTCGTGCTATGATTAGCTTCTGATGTCAACACGTGTC